>NC_057717.1:71789980-71825496 GCF_004010195.1 Chiloscyllium plagiosum | reverse complement strand
CTGCTGCTTGTCCCGTATCAAGGAATCAGGCTGTCTCACCTGGCGGTCAATTAAACCATTTTGTTTCTACGTGCAAGCTGTACCCGTTCGCTTTTCTATTTAGTGTCAATCACGAATGGTCGGTGGAATCAGTTGCACAGAAGAAAATGTGCATCATCGATTGTGGAATGTCTCCAAATGGCTTTTTATGGAAAGACGTTGATCTGGCAAATGACGAAGAAATGGATCCTGGAGATTCTTCCTCCACGTACATTAGTGTGAGTTTACTTCTGTGCAGCCTGTGTGGTGTTCCGAGTTCGTCTTCACCCATAAATCTGCACAAAATCTAATGCAATACGAGGGTACGCTTATTTCCTGCGACCAGGCAATAGATAGCATCTGAGCCCCAACTTTCCCAGATGAACGGAATCCAAGAGACACGCTCGCTCACTGACAATCGAAACCATGACCCGGTCTGCACTGCTGCATACAGTCCAACACAGAAGTGAGGGTGTAAACTGAGCCATTGTTTCTCCCTCTGTCCCAGAGACAGTGAGATGGACGACATGTGTCATTCCCGCGCAGGCAGAAGCCATAAGCCCATCCAGTCCACAACGACTCTCTGTCAGTGTATCTCACTGAGGTTTTTCACAATTGTGATACTTGTACAAACATTGAGGAGATGTGTCTGTGTGGTGATGCTGTCTCCCACCTGCTGATCCTCTTGCCATTCACGTCTGAAACAGTAATGAATTACGCGCCAGGATAGTGTAGGTTCGACTCCTACCTGGATCGACAGCAACGCAGGTGTTTATTGCACTTACAAAGCAATCGTCCTCTTTGTTCTGAAGCTGAATTGACGTTTGGCTTCCTGATCTGCCGGACCTTCAGTTAATGTCCCCGAGAACATCAGAGACAATGTTCCTACTGTATCACAGGAGGGGAACTGAATTTGTCCCACATGCACTTTCATGGGCACATGTCCATTTCCACAACTCACTTACCCAATCACTCCGATTCCTGGGGATGGCAAGGAAACAATGTGAACAGCCAAGTCGCAGCTTTGAGAATCTTTCGAAACTCTTTGGAAAGCAGTATTAAAGGAGAGTGAAGGGTGAACTGTTAGACTGAACATGAATTATCGCTGCCACTTCCGTTTCTTTGACAGGATGGAACATTGTATCTGATTTTCTAGAGGACATTAATTGCTCAAACGTGTTGAAAGCATCCACGTCACTGACACTGTCCTTTTTTTGGTACCGCTGTTATGCAAAATCACATTTTTTGTTATGTGGCCTGGAATCGAACCGGGGCCACAGCGGTTAAAGCACAGAAGCCTAACCACTAGACCACCAGTGATAACTTCAGCGCTAGGTTGCCCGGGTGGCATGATAGCCCTTAAACTCATCGTAAGTGTTCTTTTCAGAAACAACCGCTTGATTATCCTCATCCCATATTCCATCACTTGGCCTTGTGTGGCTGAGCATCACAAGATCACATCTGAATACCTCTGAAAGTTATGTGGGCTTCTGCTTCTCCGACTCTGATTGAAATTGGGCTCCAGATTCAAACAACTACTGGTTGATTATGTTTAATGAATATCTCCGAAATTTTGTCTGTTTCTAATCTTAAATCTATGCCCGCGATGATTGATCCAAAGGAAACTTTTCTTTTAGTCTCCCCGGTCCATATACCTCATTATTTTGTCAAGAAAGCGTGGCTGTGATAATCCGATGTTTTCTGCAAACGTACTGCAGGAATGTAATGATCACGGTGATGCGAACAGGGGCTCGTTTTGCCGCGCTGTCCGACGATGAAACAGTGTCTATAAAGGCATCGTTCAACTCGTCCGATTTTTGATCCAGGGCAACAACTGACCCGAGTTTTCTCCCTGACTGCAAGAATCCATTTCTCAAAGTCCTGAAAACACTCAGTGACGTTGGAAAAACGGTTGAAACATCAAACAATGTCGAAGATGACACAGAAGCCGGCACCTGAGCCCAAAAATCTTTCTTTTACGACAGAAATTTCCCGCTTTACAATCTGGAGACTTTCGAAGTGAAGCAGTGACTCTGGTTGTTTTATTCTTGGTTTTTAATTTGTGAGTATTTCCATTGCTGCTCATATCCGTGTGAACATCAGAACACTGCAGTATGGGGGCTTTTGGTATGCACAGTACCAGGGGCAGAACAGGTTTGGCTCTTGATGGGTTTGAGTGCAGTTCCCAGCTTCTTTATCCGTCCAAACATATCTTCCTTATTCTACTGAAGCCGAGATAAGGTTTGTATTGCTGATCTGCGGGAAGGAGGATCCTTTCACTGCCTCACATCAGCAAATGTCCCCGAGAGCTCTAGAAGCAATCTCACAGCGCTGTCAGTGGAGAGGCCGCTGAAATAGCCCCACACTTCATTTTCTTTCGTTTCCCAAACCCACCGACCGAATCACTGAGCGTCTTTGGAACGGAAAGGAAGCAATCATCAAAACTTAATCTCCAGGACCAGCAGTCCTCACTTTCCTCCTGACATTTGTAAAGGGCAGCACACAATGGACAGTAATTATAGCTGATCAATTGGGAGTGATGAATGCACGATTTAAACAGGAAAACCGGACTTCTGCACCAACATGGAGCTTGGCTGCATTGGCCCTACTTCACCTCTGACAATCCACCAATCGACCAATGTCTTTCCCTATTCCTGATGTCCCTATTCCTTGTTTTGAGCCGATTGCACATCAGTTAATTGCAGCTGAAACTGCTGATGACGGAAATTAACAAGCAGGGAAGTCAATCTGTTGCTTTCCTTTAATGGTCAGGGCAGGAAGTACAGAGTTACAAGGTCGTGTTGCAGCAGTACAGGACATAAGTTTGAATACCTTGGCACGCTGTGTGTAATTCCAGTCTGCCTCCTATGGAAATGGTGTAAACGCTGAAAGAGTTCAGAAAGAATTCAGAAAAGATTTGGAATGATGTTGTCAGTATTGCAGGATTTGAGCTATAGGGAGAGGATGAATGTGCTGTGGTTTTCTTCCCTGGAGAATCAGAGGCTGAGGGAAAAACTTGTAGAAATTTATGAAAGCATGAGGTGCAAGGATAAGGTAAACAGTTAAGTTCTAATCCCTGGGGCGGGTCTAGTCCAGAACTAGAAGCTACAAATTCAGGGAAAATTATAAAAGGGATCTAAGGGGCAACTTTTTCACGCAGAGGGTTGTGCGTGTATGGGCCTAGATTTCAGGCGAAATGGTGGAGGCGAATACAATTGCGCCAAATTTAAAAAAAACACAATATGAGTAGGAAGGGTTTAGCGAAATATGGGCCAGTGCTGGCAAGTGGAAGTAGCTTAGGCTAGGATATCTGGTCCGCATCGACAGGTTGGTCCGAAGGATACGTTTCCATTGTGTATGTCTCTATGACTGATCCACTGCCTCATTCTGCTTCAAGAGGTCAGGCAGTATTTCACATTGATTACTGTAATTCTTTGCCGTGAACAGGCCATGGCAGAGATGGCGCTAAATCTTTATGACGAGACAGCCAGGGAAGATCGCTGTTGATATCACACTGGGGACGATCCGATTCACCATTGCATTCCATCATCTGAAGGTATATGATTCCTTCAGCCCTTTTAAATCTTTTATGATATACACAGGATATTCAATCATCTATTAGACTGCAGTATTTAGATCATACGACACCCACCTTCCAGCTGTGCTGGTGTAGCACAGTGCTGAAGCAATACTTTTTGTAAGCCAATGGTTGTGATTTTGCGTCTCCCTGAGGCACGCATGAACATTTTGGCACCTACTGCATTCAACATGCGAAGAAACTCTGTGTTGCAGACAGGTTCTGCTGCTGAACTCGGAGATTGGACATATATACCAAGCGCTTAAATCCTACTTTTGGGATTTGGTCACTTCTGAGGCCGATGTCACTCTCGAGGGAATATCCCTGTATGATTCTCTTCGTCTGTGAAAATAAATCTCAGTTCAGCGAGGGACCATGAACACATTCCTTTTCAATTTCAGACAAAGCAAACATTGCTGGAAGACATTGTTCTGAGGAAGTGCCACTGAACCCATAACGGTCTCTGATCTATCCTCACAGATGCTACCAGACCTGGTGAGATTTTTCAGCAACTTCCACATTTGTTTCCCATCTCAAATTGCAATCCGTTTGTTGTGCCGTTTGAGTTTAACATATTGCAGAGAAAATATCTTTGAGATGATCACTTGAGCCTTTGGCATAAATAAGGCTAAAGGCCAAGTGCTCGAAACTGGGATGATGGGCCTTTATCGGTGACGTAAAAACTCGATGACTCCATCAGATTGACGGATAATCTTATCTCGAAATAATAAAATCAACGCCTAAAGCTGTTCAGAAACAAATGAGAAAGGTGTTTTTGCCTCTGTCCCTGGTGGTAAAGTGTGTAGGTTTTGGCGCTTCTAACACCATTGCCCGGGTTCTGATTTCTTGTCCGAAAATTCGAATTTATGATTGCAAAGTCAGCGCAGGTCTGACGGGAATTGATATCTGAACAATTAATGTCGTTCAGAACATCAGAGCTCTACCTGAAAGAAGGGGAGGATTCCTGACTGTCGGACAGTTCACTCTTCATTCTCCTGATTCCGCTTCGGAAAGAGTTCTGAAATTGTCTCAAAGCTGGGATTAAGTTTTGATGTTTGTTTCCTTTCCGTTAGTACCTGTGTGTACCTGTGTCCGTGTGTATATGATAGTGTGTGTGTATAGGAATATCTGTGTGTGTGTGTAGTGCAGTGGTGATCACCTGTAATGTGACATGAACCCAAGGTCCCGGTTGAGGCCCTCCCTATGGGTACCAAACTTAGCTATCAGCCTCTGCTCGGCCACTTTCCTCTGCTGCCTGTCCCGAAGTCCACCTTGGAGGATGGTCGCCCGAAGGTCCGAGGCTGAATGTCCTGGACCACTGAAATGTTCCCCAATTGGAAGGGAACCCTCCTGTCTGTTGATTGTTGTACGGTACCCATTCATCCATTGTCGTAGCCTTTGCTCGGTTTCCCCAATGTACCATGCCTCCGGACATCCTTGCCTGCAACGTATAAGATAGACAACG
Source organism: Chiloscyllium plagiosum (assembly GCF_004010195.1). Taxonomy (NCBI): domain Eukaryota; kingdom Metazoa; phylum Chordata; class Chondrichthyes; order Orectolobiformes; family Hemiscylliidae; genus Chiloscyllium; species Chiloscyllium plagiosum. Next base: position 71,820,436 of record NC_057717.1, on the reverse strand, counting down.
TTGGCTGAGTCACATGAGTAAATGCCATTTTCAAGGTGAGAGGTGTTCCCACACATAATAATGGCATCTATGTCCACAATCTGACACGTCTTGAAGCGTCCACCGTGACAGGGTTGTATGGAGTTGTCCTGAGAGCCGGGAAGTTTGCTACGAACAATGATCTGTTTGAGGTTTGGCGGTTGTTTAAAGGCAAGTAGTGGAGGTGTGGGGAAGGTCCTGGTGAGGTGGTCATCCTCATTGATAATGTGTTGCACGTCACGAAGAAAATGGCGTAGTGTTTCAGCCCCTGGGAAGTACTGAACAACGAAGGGTACCCTGTCAGTTGCAGCACGTGTCTGTCTCCTGAGGAAGTCATTACGGTTCCTTGCTGTGGCACGTCGGAACTGGCAGTCGATGAGTTGAGCATCGTACCCCGTTCTTGTGAGGGCATCCTTGAGTACTTCCAGGTGTCCATCACGTTCCTCCTTATCAAGGTAACCTCCTCTAGCACCTATGCACCCCTTATCTCTGTGGCCTCCTCCAGCATATTCACGCACCTATTTTATTGGAGACTCTACCAGCAGTTAAATCCCTCCATAACTTTGGAAGCAACTTCAGCAAATACGCCCCTCTCTGTCACTATAAACTTCTCAATCTACGACTTCCCTCCCTATCTCAGTAAATACATTTAATCTTATTTCTTTAGTATCTACGCAATCCGACGCCGCTCCAGAAATCCATCACATTCTCCAGTCACAACGTCCATTCCTATTTCACCAACACTCGTCATTACTACTATCATGAGCATATTTCCGTTCCTCTCACATGAACCTCTTGAAGCATCTGTATCACTCTTAACAATGTGCTCCGCTCCAGCACCAGCACGGTTCGCTATCTTTGCATTCCCTGCCAGCACCGACGATCCTCCATATTGCTGAAACATTCTCCAGCCTGTGTTTCCCAAAATCCCAAAATAGTGACCTCGTGAATCAGCAGCCTCCGTCACAGGAACGGGAGTGGGGAGATAGTAAACCGGAGACAGGGTGGGGGATAGCCGGTAATGTAAATTAGAATATAAAATACTTACTTGGTGAATCGGCAAAACGAAGGCTGAACGGGAATGGAAGTGGTCATGGGGTTTGCTGGGAAAGTGAACGAAGAGACACGCTGTGGGTGAGCGCACCTACATAGGGAAAACAACAGCGGCCAGTTCTCTATGCATCAGAAACCAAGTGGGGGAGAATTGGAGCGTGACCGGAGATTCAATATTTAGCGGGACATACAGTAGATTCGGTGGTCGAGAACGAGACTACGGATGGTATCCCAGGTGCCAGGGATGGGATGTTTTGGATCAAGTCATCAAAATTATTAACGGGAGGGAGAACAGGCGGAATGTAAAGTTCTGAGGAAGTGAAAAGAGAACATAAGGAGTTAGATTGGAAGCTAAAAGGCAGGACAGGCAGATTAGTGACCTCAGGATTCCTACTGTTGCCTCTTGCCAGTGAGGCAAGGAATAGAGAACGAGTGCAGCTGATCACGTGGCTGCAGGGCTGGTCGACAGGGAGCGCTTCAGATATTTCAATCATTGGAATACTTCTGGGGAAGGTTGATTTGTATAAGGTGGATGGGTTGCATCTCAACATGACGGGTATCACTATCCGAGCGTGAGGTTTTCTGGAGATTTTCACAGCAGAGAGCGGCGCGAGTTGGGCGGAAGTGAAGTTGGACCGCAGAGCTGGTCGGGAAGGTAAGTGATTGATATTTGAGTTGGTGTGTTCTGGACCCCAGGTCCTACAAAGTAGAGCCTCCCTCCCATCCTCCTCCTCTAATCTAACTTTAAAGTCCACAGGAAAGCTACTCAGTGTTCTTGTTTAGGATACTAAGTGTAGAGAAATGCCAGCGCAGGCAGTGGAATGTTCCACCTGCAGGATGTTTGAGGTTGGGGTGACCACCGATGCTCCTGCCGACTTCATCTGCAGGAAACGCAGTCAGCAGCTGCTCCTCACAGAACGCGTTAGGGAACTGGAACTGGACTTGGATGAACTGAGGATTATTCGAGAGGCTGAAAGGGTGATAGATAGAAGCTACAGGGACATAGTTACGCCAGAGAACGAAGGTAGCTGGGTAACAGTTAGAGGTGGGAAGGGGACGAAGCAGGCAGTGCAGGGATCCCCTGTGGTCGTTCCCCTCAACAACAAGTATACCGCTTTGGATACTGTTGGGGAGGAAGGCCGAGCAGGGGTAAGCTGCAGTGACCGGATCTCTGGCACGAGGTCCGGCTCTGAGGCTCAGAAGGGAAAGGGGGAGAGGAGGAGAGCGCTAGTTATAGGAGACTTTATTTAGAGGGACGGACAGGCGGTTCTGTGGACATTGGCGAGACTCTTGGATGGTTTGTTGCCTTCCGGGTGCCAGGGTCTGAGACGTCTCAGGCCGTGTCTTCAGAATCCTTAAGGGGGGTTGTGTGCAGCCAGAAGTCGTGGTGCACGTTGGCACCAACGACATAGGTGGGAAGAGGGGTGGGGAGGTCATTCAGAAGCTCAGGGAGTTAAGCTGAAAGCTAAAAGCTAGGACGGACAGAGTCGTCATCTCTGGGTTGTTGCCGGTGCCACGTGACAGTGAGGCAAGGAACAGGGAGAGAGTGCAGTTGAACACGTGGCTGCAAGGATGGTGTAGGAGGGAGAGCTTCAGGTATTTGGACAATTGGACTGCATTCTGGGGAAGGTGGGACCGCTAAAAGCAGGACGGGCTGAACCTGAACCAGAAGGGCACCAATATCTCTTCTGATAGGAGGTAGGTTTGCTAGCACTCTTCGGGGGATTTAAACTAATTTGGCAGGGGGATGGGATCCGGACTTGTAGTCCAGAAAATAGGTTAGCTGTTTGTCAGGATGTCCAAGAATGTAGGGAGGCTGTGGAGAAGGTAGCACTGACATGGAATACTTGCGGACACAGAGATGGGTTCAAGTGTGTATGCTTTAACGCAAGGAGTATCAGAAATAAGGTGGGTGAACTTAAGGCGTGGATCGGTATCTGGGACTACGATGTTGTGGCCATCACAGAAACGTGGATAGAAGAGGGACAGAATGGTTGTTGGAGGTTCCTGGTTACAGATGTTTCAGTAAGATTAGAGAGGGTGGTAAAAAAGGAGGGGGTGGCGTTGCTAATTAGAAATTTTATAACGGCTGCAGAAAGGCAGTTCGAAGGGGATCTGCCTTTGGAGGTAGTATGGGCTGAAGTCAGAAATAGGAAAGGAGCAGTCACCTAGTTGGGTGTTTACTATAGGCCCCCCAATAGCAGCAGCGATGTGGAGAAAGAGATTGGGAAACAGATTTTGGAAAGGTGCAGAAGCCACAGGGTAGTAGTCATGGGCGATTTCAACTTCCCAAATATTGATTAGAAGCTCTTTAGATCAAGTAGATTGGATGGGGCGGTGTTTGTGCAGTGTGTCCAGGAAGCTTTTCCAACTCAGTATGTCGATTGACCGACCAGAGGGGAGGCCATTTTGTGTTTGGTACTTGGTAACGAACCGGGACAAGTGATGGGCTTGTTAGTGGGTGAACATTTTGGTGATGGTGACCACAATTCTCTGACTTTCACATTGGTTATGGAGAGAGATAGGTGCGTGCAACAGGGTAGGTTTTACAGTTGTGGGAAGGGTAAATACGATGCTGTAAGACAGGATCTGAGGAGCATAAGTTGGGAGCATAGGCTGTCAGGGAAGGATGTCGTGGAAATGTGGAACATTTTCAAGGAACAGATACGACCTGTCCTTGATAAGTATGTACTTGTCAGGCAGGAAAGAGATGGTCGTGTGAGGGAACCTTGGTTGATGAGGGAGGTTGAATGCCTTGTAAAGAAGAAGAAGGAGGCTTACATAAGGTTGAGGAAACAAGGTTCAGACAGCATTGGAGGGATACAGGATAGCCAGAAGGGAGCTGAAGAAATGGATTTGGAGAGTTAAGGGAGGGCATTAAAAATCTTTGGCGGATAGGATCAAGGATAACCGCAAGGCATTTTATGCGTATGTGAGAAACATGAGAATGATGAGAACGAGGGTAAGTCCGATCAAGGACAGTAGTGGGAGACTATGCATTGAGTCGGAAGAGACAGGAGAGGTCTTGAAATAGTACTTTTCTTCAGTATTTACGAACGCGAGGGACCGTATTGTTGAAGAGGAGAGTGTGAAATGGACTGGTAAGCGAGAAGAGATACTTGTTAGGAAGGAAGATGTGTTGGACATTTTGAATAACTTGAGGATAGACAAGTCCCCCGGGCCAGACGGGATATATCCTCGGGATATGTGGGAAGCAAGAGAGGAAATTGCAGAACCGTTGGCAATTATCTTTTCGTCTTCACTATCAACGGGGTTGGTGCCAGGGGACTGGAGAGTAGCGAATGTTGTGCCCCTGTTCAAAAAGGGAATAGGGATAACCCCAGGAATTACAGGCCAGTTAGTCTTACTTCGGTGGTAGGCAAACTAATGGAAAGGTTACTGAGATATAGGATTTATCAGTATCTGGAAAGACACGGCTTGATTATGGACAGCCTGCACGGATTTGTGAAGGGTAGGTTTTGCCTTACAAGTGTTATTGAATTATTTGAGGAGGAGACCAAGCATGTGGATGAGGGTAGAGCAGTGGATGTAGTGTACATGGATTTTGTAAGGCATTTGATAAGGTTCCCCATGGTAGGCTTATGCGGAAGTTCAGGAGGCATGGGATAGAGGGATATTTGGCCAGTTGGGTAGAAAACTGGCTAACCGGTCGAAGTCAGAGAGTGGTGGTAGATGGTAAATATTCAGCCTGGAACCCAGTTACAAGTGGAGTTCCGCAGGGATCAGTTCTGAGTCCTCTGCTGTTTGTAATTTTGTATCAATGAGTTGGAAGAGGGAGTCGAAGGGTGGGTCAGTAAATTTGCAGATGATACGAAGATTGGTGGAGTTGTGGATAGTGAGGAGGGCTGTTGTTGGCTGCAAAGGGACTTAGATATGATGCACAACTGTGCTGAGGAGTAGCAGATGGTGTTAAACCCTGTCAAGTGTGAGGTTGTCCATTTTGGAAGGACAAATAAGAATGCGGAATACAGGGTTAACGGTAGGATTCTTAGTAATGTGGAGGAACTGAGGGATCTTGGGATCTATGTTCATAGATCTTTGAAAATTGCCACTCAGGTGGATAGAGCTTGTGAGAAGGCTTATGGTGTATTAGCGTTCATTAGCAGAGGGATTGAATTCAAGAGTCGTGAAGTGATGTTGCAACTGTACAGGACCTTGGTTAGGCCACATTTGGAATACTGTGTGCAGTTCTGGTCGCCTCACTTTAGGAAAGATGTGGAAGCTTTGGAGAGGGTGCAGAGGAGATTTACCAGGATGTTGCCTGGAATGGAGCATAGGTCGTACGAGGATAGTTTCAGAGTGCTCGACCTTTTCTCATTGGAACGGCGAAGGATGAGGGGTGACTTGATAGAGGTTTATAAGATGATCAGAGGAATAGATAGAGTAGACAGTCAGAAACTTTTTCCCCGGGTACAACAGAGTGTTACAAGGGGACATAAATTTAAGGTGAAGGGTGGAAGGTATAGGGGAGATGTCAGGGGTGGGTTCTTTACCCAGAGAGTGGTGGGGGCATGGAATGCGCTGCCCGTGGGAGTGGTAGAGTCGGAATCATTGGCGACCTTTAAGCGGCATTTGGATAGGTACATGGATGGGTACTTAATCTAGGTTAGAAGTTCGGCACAACATCGTGGGCCGAAAGGCCTGTTCTGTGCTGTATTGTTCTATGAAACAGATTAAACAATTGGTCCGTTTTAATTTGTCAAAGAAAGTGATAATTTAACTGTAAATGATTATTATAAAAGTATAATTTCTGGACCTCATGAAAAATGAATGCAAGAAATTTCCTTTGGCGTTCCATTGATGCATGTTCCTTCAAACATCAAAGGTTAACTGTCAGTGGTAGGTTCTTTACCCAGAGAGTGGTGGGGGCATGGAATGCGCTGCCTGTGGGAGTGGCAGAGTCAGAATCATTGGCGACCTTTAAGCAGCAATTGGATAGGTACATGGATGGGTGCTAAAGGTAGGACAAATGTTCGGTACAACATCGTTGGCCGAAGGGCCTGTTCTGTGTTGTATTGTTCTATGTTCTATGCTCTAGATATTTGGGAGGGTTTACACTTGTTTGACAGTGGCTTGGAAACCGGAGCGATAGAGCAGAGGAAGTGGTACCAGCTGAACGGGCAGATACAGCGTGCAGAGTGTCTGTGAGGAAGGATATACAGTTGCTCGGGCAAAGTTGCTGTCAGTGTGGTGTTCTATGCTCTAGATATTTGGGAGGGTTTATACTTGTTTGACAGTGGCTTGGAAACCGGAGCTATAGAGCAGAGGAAGTGGTACCTGCTGAACGGGCAGATACAGCGTGCAGAGTGTCTGTGAGGAAGGATATACAGTTGCTCGGGCAAAGTTGCTGTCAGTGTGGTGGATTGAAATGTACCAATTTTAATGCAAGAAGTGTCAGGAATCAGGGTGAAGAATTCAGAGCATGGATCTGCGATGTTTTGGCTATTATGGAAACTTGGATATCACAGGGGCAGGAGTGGTTGTTGGATGTTGCAACGATTATATGTTTCAAAAGGAATAGGGAGGGAGGTAAAAGATATGGGGAATTGGCATTGCTAATCAGGGCTCGTACCACAGCTGCAGAAAGGGAGAGCTCCGAGGAGGGTTTGTCTCCTGAGTCAGTATGGGTGGATTTCAGGAACAGAAAAGGAGCAGTCACTTTATCGGTATTTTTGTATTGACCACCACACCCCACTCCCCCCACATCTCCCCCCCCCCCCCATCCCAATAACAACAAAGCTTCTTTAGTAATACAGTTGATGTCAGGGGTGTCCTTGACTACCGCAGTATTGATTGAAACCTCCTTAGTTCAAGTATTTTAGATGTAGAAATTCTTTTTTAGATGTTGAAGGTCTCCTGCATCAATGTGTAGGCGGACTAGTTGGGAGGCCATATTGGGTTTAGTGATTGGCAAAAAAACTGGTTTTGTGTCCGACCTGTCGGTGGGAGAGCATTTCAACGATAGTGATCACAACCCCCCGACATTAACTATAGTCATGGCGAGGAACAGGTGCAGATTGAATCAGAAGGTTGTTTGGGTGTGGAGACGGAATCACAATGCAATTAGGCAGGAACTATGGAGCAGAAATTGGGAAAGAATGTTCGCAGTGCAATGCATAACAGAGATTGGAAGGTCGTTTTGGCAGCAATTGGTGCGAGTGCGGGACAGTTTTGTCCCAGTGAGGCAACAAATGGATGGTAGTGCGAAGAATTCTAGGATGATGAGATGTCGGCCATCTAGTAAAGATAAAGTAGGTAGTTAAGTCAGGTTGAGGAAGCAAAGGATCAGACAAGTCTTCAGAGGTTGACAAGGTAGCCAGGAAAGAACGAAACAATGCACATAGGAGAGTTAGAAGCACGCACGAAAAAGTGGGGAGAAACGGGGTATCTTTAAGGCATTCTACGCTTATATGATGAACAAGAGAATGGCCAGTGTAAGGATAGAGCTGATCAGGGATAGGGGAGAAAGCTTGTGGCCGAAGTTCGAGGAGGTGTTTCCCTGGAGCGTCGGAGGTTGATGGGTGACCTTATAGTGGTTTACAAAATTATGAGGGGCATGGATAGGATAAATAGACAAAGTCTTTTTCCTGAGTTCGGGGAGTCCAGAACTAGAGGGCAAAGGTTTAGCGTGGGAGGGGAAAGATATAAAAGAGACCTAAAGGGCACCTTTTTAACTCAGAGGGCGGTGCGTGTATGGAATGAGCTGCCAGAGGATGCGGTGGAGGCTGGTACAATTGCAATATTTAAGAGGCATTTGGATGGGTATATGAATAGGAAGTATTTGGAGGGATATGGGCCGGATGCTGGCAGGTTGGTTTCAGATGGGGTTGGGATATCTGGTCGGCATGGGCGGGTTGGACCGAAGGGTCTGTTTCCATGCTGTACATCTCTATGACTCTATGACGCTAAATGCTGTGCTTCAGTAGCCACTCTTGAAGGGGATCTTGGAATTTGTGACGACAGTGTGATGCGTGCTGATATGCTCGAACAGTTTGATATTAAGAAGTCGGATTTGCAGGATATTTTGAAACATGTTAAGTAGATAAGTCCGCTGGGATAGACGGGATGTACCAAGGTTATGAAGGGAAATTAAGGAAGAACCTGCTGCTCCCTTGGAAATGATCTTTGCATCTTCACTGACCACTGGAGTAGTACCAGAGGACTGGAGCATGGCAAATGTAATTCCCTTGTCCTATAAAGGGAATAGGGATAACCCCGGGAATTACAGATCAATAAGTTTTACGTCAGTGGTGGACAAATTGTTCAAGATCATTCTGAGAGAAAGGATTGGTAATTATTTGGAAAAAATATAGTTTCATGAACGATAGTCAGCATGGCTTCATGACGGGCAAATCATCCCTTACAAGCTTCATTGAAGTCTTTGAAAATGAAATGAAATTTTTGAAGAAAGTAGAGCAGTGGATGTGGTGCATTGTATTTTGGCAAGTGAATTGATAAGGTTCCTCTTGGTAGGCTCATTGAGAAAGTTAGGAGGCATGGGATATAGGGATACTTGGCTGTCTGGATACAGATTTGACTGACCAATAAAAGACAGAGCGTGGTCATAGATGGAAAGTATCCAGTCTGGAGCTCGGTAGCCAGGGGTGTTCCATAGGGATCTGTTCTGGGAACTCTGCTCTTTGTGATGTATTTTTCAAATGACTTGGATGAGGACGTGGAAGGATGAGTTAGTTAGTTTACCGATGACATGAAGGTGGTGGAGTTCTGCATTGTCTGGAGGGCTGTGGGAGATTGTAATTGGACATTGATAGAATGCAGAACTTGGATGATAACTGCCAGATGAATTTCAACCTGGAAAAGCGTGAAGTGATTCATTTTTGAAGATCGAATTTGAATGCAGAATACCTGGCGAAACGCAAGAATCGTGGCAGCGTGGACCAACAGAGGGATCTTGGCAATACGTCCATATTTCCCTCAAAATTGCCACCCAAGGTGATAGAGTTGTTAGGATGGCGTATAATATGTTGGCTGTCTTTTGCAGGGGAATTGGTATTAAGAGCCACGATGTTATACTTCAGCTGTATAAAGCCCTGGGTAGAACACACTTGGAAAATTGTGTTCAGTTATTTTCCCCTCATTGTGGGAAAGATGTGGAAACATTAGTGATGGTATATTGGACATTCATCAGCATGCTGCCCAGACTGGATGGCGTGTATAATGAAGAAAGGTTGAGGAAGCTAGGACATTTCTCATTAGAGCGAAGAAGAGTGAGTGGCGACTTGATACAGGTGCACAAGTTGATGACAGTCTTAGATCGTATGGATAACCAAAGATATCTTTCACATGGCAGAAACGCCTATCGCAAAGGGCATAATTTTAAGGTGATTGGAGGAACGTTTCAGGGAGATGTCAGTGTCTAGTTCTCTACACAGATTATGATGGATGCATGGAATGCGCTGCTAGTGGTGCTAGTAGAGTCAGAGACATGATTTACATTTCAGTGATTATTTTATCAACACACGGAGGATAGTAAAATGAATGGTATGGATGTCAGTTTTATCTTAGAGTCGAATGAAAGGTCGGCACAACATCTGTACCATACCATGGTCTCTATCCGAGATCGCCACAATTTCTTGCAGGCCTAGGAATCTTTATTATTTTTGGACTCTTCACCGGTCAGTCAACCTGAACTGCTGATATAATCCCCTCCAGACCCTACTGTCCGCAGTATCTCTGTATGATTCTTCAGCCCTACTCTCCACCTCTGTCACCTCGTCCAACATTTACATCCCTCCCCCTCGTGGAACTTACTCCAGTCAATACATCACTTCCTGTTTATCCTTCCTGCTCCAGAACCGACACTCCTCCCTTCATATTTCATTGGCTCCCAAGCAGATGCCATCCCCAAACCAGTCAGTTCCTCTAGCTTCGACATCATTCTCTGTGCAAAAATCCCCAGCTTCAATTACGCACTTTAACGTTCTATCCTGTTCTTGTCCGGATAACAATCACTGCCTTTTTCTTTCTTGAGCACCTACACTACAACTATACCTGTAACCTCCTCCAGCACTTGTACCCATTCTTATCCCTGTCACCTCCTCCAGTATCTACACCCGTTCCTATCCTGGTAACCTTCACCTGCACTTAAACACTTCTCTTTCTTGCTAATTTACACCACCTTCTCCAGCCCTCCATACCTTGACAAAATCTTCCAGGCCATGCACATCTCCCTCTCGCTTTAAAACTCTCTATGCACACTCCTTATCTACGTTACCTCCTCCAGCCTCTAGTTCACTCCAATTTCTGTAACCCACTCCAGCCAATACCTGACTCTCTATCTTTGTAAACTCCATCAGACCATACACCTCTACATATTCCATAATTCATTTAAGAAGGAGTTGGATAGAGCTCTCAAAGACAGTGGAATCAAGGGTTATGGAGATAAGGCAGGAACAGGATACTGATTAGGAATGATCAGCCATGATTATATTGAATGGCGGTGCAGGCTCGAAGGGCTGAATGGCCTACTCCTGCACCTATTGTCTATTGTCTATTGTCTATTGTCTAACCTCCACCAGCCCTTTCAAGGTTCCCCACCTCTGTAATCTTCTCCAGCACCTACAATCCTCCCTAACTTTGTAACTTCCGCCTAACCCTACACGCTTCGCTATCTCTGTAATCTACTCCAGTTCCGACACTCCTCTGAACTCTGCGGCATTCTCGAAACACTACACCGCTTCCTGTCTCTGTAACTTCCGCAGTACCCTCACCCCCACCTTTTATGTGACTCCCTCGTACGTCTACACACATCAATATTTCTATAACGTCCTACACCCCCTTCCTATCTTACTAACCTCCTCCAGTTCGTAGTTCCAACCCTATATCTGTATCCTACTCCATCCAATACATCACTGCCCATCTGTTGAACCTCGTCCAGCACATACACCACTTCCTACCTGTGTAACAATCATCAGCCGCTACGGCCACTCTTTATAACCATGACCTCCTCTAGCTGCTAAAACACTCCCTATCTCTGTAACGTCTTCCAGATCCTGCAACCCTTCCTAACTCTTAACTTCCTCCAGACCCTATAGCACTTCCTATCTATGTAATGTTTCTCAGCCCCAACATCTCTCCCGATCTCTACAACCTTCTCTAAGACCTACAAACATCCTCACCTATGTAACATCCTCCATCCTCCACACTCTTCCCTATCTGTAACCTCATCCAACCCCTACATCCCTCATTTTGTCTGCAACCTCCACCAGCCCCTACGCAAGTCCACATCTCTGTGACTTCCTCCAGCCATTACCCTGTTCCCTATCTCTGTAACATCTTTCACTCCTCCATCCCTAATGATCTCTGTCGTGTTCTCCAACATCTTCAGTCCTTATGATCGCTGTGGTGTCCTCCAGCATGCACACCCCATCATACATCTGGATACCACGCTCATAAGTACATCGCGCCTTAACGCTACAAACTCCACAAACTCCTCCAATTTTCCCTACCTTTGTAATCTCTTCCAGCTCCAACAGTCTTCTCTGACTTTGTGAAGTGTTCCAGCCCACACAACAGTACTATCTTCTTAATCCCTCGTTTCTATCGCATCTTCGCCATATCTGTAACTTTCTCCTGCACCTATACCTCCCAATCACTGTCGCCTCACCGAACTCTAATCTCCTCCATATCACTGTGAACTTTTCATTGTATTAAGTGACAGTGCATCCACAACCTTGGGATGGCATCCACTGAATATTCTAATAACATTTGAAAGAAGTTTTTTTGTCACATAATCATAGTGCCAAATAATTTGCCTCTTACGCTGAGATTTTGTCATTGTCTTTTGGACTCACAGATTGTCAGAAATTGTTCCTCAGTTTCTGCCGTATCATTCGTTCCGTTTAGAATCTTTTTATATTTCATTCAATTCACTTCTCTAAATCCTGAAACTCAAGAATATAGATCAAATTTATGCACTCACACCAACGGAAAACCAGATAGCAAACAGTGAAACGTTAATTATTTATTGATAGGTATCAGACGTTGCGAGCTGGGCAATCATTTTTTGGCCATACACAGTTGTTCTGGACAAAGTGCTGGTGCGCTGCCTATTTGAACTGTTGCAGTCAGTTTAGTGCAAGCACATCCACAATAATGTCAGGAAATGTAAACCAGGATTTTCACCAAAGCGATCCCCGTGGAATAGAGACATATATTTAAATGACTTGTATCAATCAATTGCATTGCGAAATGTGTATCACTCCAATAGGAGAGAGGTTGTTGTTCCAATGAACACAGGGATGGCAGCCTACTGGATACCATAAGGCACAGGAACAACAGTGTGCCCAGCAGCTCATCAAGTATGCTCTAACTTTCAGTTCAATTATTCTTGTCCTGATAAACCTCAACTCAACTTTCCTGTATTTCCTCTGTAACCTTTGATTCACTGACTGATTAAATATGTCTCTCAGTGTTGAAGATATTTAATTATCCAGGCTCAATAGTTTTCAAAATCACCTGCAATTGTTTCCCTCTCACTGATGAGACACTTGATAGTCTTTCGTGCTCTCGTATATTTCTAACACACTTTGTTAAACCTACACTAGATGACGACCTGTCATATCACACTTCCCCTGTGGCTAAAAGCAAAATAAGGAAAAAGGTCAGTGCCTGTAATTTCCTCACTCTTCTGCCATATCATTTTAAGGTATAGATCATTCAGAACTGGAGATTTGTCCACTTTTTAGTCTGCCAAAACTTTGAAATCTTCCTCAACCTCTATCATTCCGCTCAAGGATCACACTGTCACTCTCCTTGAATCCTGTAACTGCTTCTTCAATCTGAAGACTGACACGAAGTACATGTTTAACATTTTCTCTGGCTCCGTGGACCGGTTGCCTCTTTGGTCCCGAACAGGTCCCATTCTTTCCGTTGTTATCCTCTTCCCCTTTATATGCAAATTGAATACGATGGGCTTCTTACTATTCTTAGCCACTAATGTTTTATCACGACTCCTTTTTGCTCTTCTCCTGACCTAACTTCAGCACTGCCCGTTCTACACTCTTCTCGGGGCTCCATTGTTCTGCTCACTGTATACCTGCGTTAAGCTTCTCTTTACTGTTTTAATCCGTGCCGAATATTTGCAAACTTTCATGGTTCTTTGTGCTTATTTTCCTAAATTTGATCTTAGTTTGTGACATGTTGGACCCAAATTCTCATTAATTCCATTTTGTGCATGAACACCCCGATCCCACCCGACCACACACTGTTCTACGACTCTTTTAATGAGAAGTAGCTGGACCCAAACTTCTTTGGCCAGATCATGTCTTATTTGTAATAGACTCAGTCTCCAAGCCAAATAAATACTTTAACTTTGAATAAAGTTGTTTTTTGACCTTTCCTTAAAAAAATTAAAACATATGAGTCGCAGTCATTGGTCCGATAATACTCTCCCAATCCTGTCTTGAACACCTGTTTGGCTTCGTTTCCCACAATGAGGGTCAGCACAGCAATGAATCTTGTTGAATCTTCTACATGTTGATGTAAAAAAAAACCCACTTCACAATAAGTTTCAACATATTTTTCCCATTTTAAAACACATGACTGATCCAATAAATTTTGGGAATTGAAAAGCATAAATAGAATTATCCTCTTATTGTTTTATACACTGTAGTGATTGTTTACAATTCCGTATTTTCTTCCAACTGGGGCTCTATAATGAGTCCCTCGCAATGTAACGTGCATCTTTTTGTTCTGATCTCAATCCATGAAGTCTAATTTGAAGGTCCTCCGATGATTTTGTCCCTCATGACTGTAGTAATTGACTCCTTAATTAATCAAACAACGTCATATCCTGCTTATATGCTTATGCCACAGAATATTGAGTTGAAATCCTGACCTCGTTTACCAACATCTCACATAGGAATCATGTCACAATTTCAGATGTCAATCTATTCCCTTACAAAATCGGCCTGACCTGTGATATTCTCAGCCTTTAGGCAACGGACATCCATCGTGGAATATCATGCGAGGAAAAGTCTGTAACTCGGCGATCTATAATCATTCACTGTTAACTATCAGGATTCCCAATCTATGATTTAAAACTGCTACTTTGAGCTGTAAAAAGCAATTTTTTTAAAAATCATCAGTTTATTTTAAATTGATGCAACTTTCCCGAAGCGAGCAAACACCTCCACAGACCATGAGTCTCTGGTGATTAATGCCCTGCTCACTGTGCAGCAGCAACAGACTTAGTAATGGCAGCATTGGTTGTGTCTCTCCACAAAAGCATGCGCTGCCAGTGATGCTGTGGACTGTGAAGAGTCCAGGTTCACACTGACCCTTTGCCAACAGAGATTGCATTATACTCCATTTTCCACTTTTCAGCCCAGCTCTGCAGCTTATCTATGTCAATTTGTAACCTACAATATTCTTTGTCACTATCGAGAACTCGACCAATCTGTGTCTCATCCACAAATTGTCTAGCCCATCCTTCTACGCTATCATCAACGTCACTTATATAAACAACAAATAACAGTTGCCCCCAAACCGATTCTTGCGGTACCCCACTCGTCACTGAAGTCCAGGATGAATACTTTCCATTAACGACGAAACTCCATATTTTTTCATCAAGCCAATTTCTGAGCCACCCTCAATCCCATGCCGACATATAATGAACAGTAGCCTACCGTGAGAACCATATCTAACATCTTACTGAAATGTGCAGACATAACATCAACTGCTTTACCCTCATCCACTGTTTGATCATCTTCGCAGTGAACTCAGTAAGATGTGTGAGGCGCGACTTTAACTTCACAAAACCGTGTTGCGTATTCCTCAACAACTTATTCTTCACATGATAATTATAAATCCTCTCTCCTATACCCTTTTCAATACGTTATCCACAACCGAAGCAAGTCTCAACGGTTTATAGTTTCCAGATTTGTCTCTACTCCCTTCCTTGAACAAGGGAACAACATTTGCTATCCTCCAGTCTTCTGGCACTAGTCCTTCAGAAAACGACAATACAAAAATCAAAGTCAAAGTCTCGACAATCTCCTCCTTGGCTTCCCAGAGAATCCTAGGATAACTCCCATCGGGCCCAGAGGATTTATCCATTTTTACAATTTCCTAATTGTTAACATCTCTTCTTACAAGACCCAATCCTATCAAGTCAATTAGCCTGCACCTCAGTATACTCGTCGACCACATTGTCTTTTTCTTGAGTGCATACTGTTAAAAATTGTGAATTTAGTGCTTTCCCTATCTACTCTATATTTATGCATAACTTCCCACTGGTGTGCTTGATTGTTCCTAATCTTACTCTACTCATTAATTTATTTCTGCTATCAGTATGGATAGCCTTAGGGTTCTCCTTCATCCTATTCGTCAAATAATTCTCATGTCCTCTCCTGGCTGTTCTTCACACTGTCTCACAGGTCTTTCCTGGCGAAGATATAACTCTCAAGCGCCCTAACTGAGCGATCACATCTCATCCTAACATATGCGTCCTTCTTCCTCTTGAAGAGAGATTCAACTGCCTTCTTAAACCACTGCCCCCACGCTGGAAAACGTTTTCCCTGCCTGATTGATAGTCACTTATCAAGGACCCGCAGTAACTGGTCCATCCACTGCAGTTTCCTTCCTCATCCTATGCATTGTTGTGGTTCTGTTCGCCGAGCTGGGAATTTATGTTGCAGAAGTTTCGTCCCCTGTCTAGGTGACATCCTCAGTGCTTGGTAGCCTTCTGTGAAGCGCTTCTGTGATCTTTCCTCCGGCATTTGTAGTGGAGGCAAAAATAATGTAATGGGACATTTAATGTGATAATTGAACAAACAATTATTTGTTGTTTTCCCTTTTCTACCTCAGAATTTAAATTCGTTTTTTTCTCGAGTCTGAGTTGCATATATTTTGATCAATATGCGATCATCATTGGTGACAAAACCAGAAGTTGCTGGAAATGCTCAGACGTTCTGGCCGTCTGTGTGGTGAGAAAGAAGAATCTACAAAAGGTCAGAGATTGGGTCTGTGTGGTTTATTCCACTTATAGTGTTCAGTGATGTGTGGGTTGGGTGCTTTCATCAGAGGCAAATGCAGGGTAATAGGTTCGGGAATGGGTCTGTTCGGGTTACTCTTTGGAGAGCCAGTGTGGACTTGTTGGAGAAAATGGCCTGCTCCCAAACTGCAGGGATTCTAAGATGCTACGAGTTCTTCATGGGAACGGTTATTGATTCCAGTGTCAGGAATGCTTGCGAGCATGCGCAGTGGATACTGAATGAGGAGGATAAACAGCCACTGGCTGTGGTGCACATTGGTAGCAATGGCATAGGGAGGAAGTAATATAAGGTTCTGCAAGGAGAGTTCAGGACGCCAGGTCTGATGAAAAGCAGAATCTGCAGGGGTGAAATCTTGGAATTAATCTCGTGCCAGTTGGATGTGAGACACAAAGCAGCAGATAATGCAGTTTAATATGCGGCTAAAGAGCGGTTTCAGGATGAGGGTTTCAGATTTTTGGATCAATGGGATCTTTTCCAGAGCAGGTGGACCTGTAAACAAAAGGACAGTGTGCATCTTAACTGGAGGTTCACCAACATCTTGGCAGGGAGGTTTGTTATGAAACTCAGGTAGAGTTCAACTCATAAGGCAGGAGGATCTGGGCCATAGTAGCCAGAAAGAAACTGAGCAGAAAGTAGTTGTTAGTAGTATAAATAAGCAGGGTGATGTTAATGAACATACTAAGGTGAGGAATCATAATAATTTAAAAATGTGAGTTGGAAGTTGGAGTAAATGATAGGCTCAGTATTATTGGGGATCAAGAAATGAGTACGGAGCGTGTAGAAAGTGTAGTGCACCAATTGTGTTAGAACAGAAAGACAGACAAATTGAACATATTCACATATCTTTCATTCAAATGCATGCAGTATTTGGAATAAAAGGAATGAGCCTGCAGCACAATCAGAATTAAAAAGTTACAGCGTGGTGGGGATTGCTGAAGAAGGGGTAGTAGAAGATAAGCACTGCGGAGATAAATGTCCAAGGGTATTCAGTATTCAGACAAAAAGGAACAGCATGTAGAGTTGCTGTATTGATTAAGGATAATATCAAGGCTGTATTAAGAAATGATATTCGCACAAGGGACCAAAATGTTGAATCAGTCTGTGTTAAAATAAATCACATGGAAAGAAACCCGTTGGTAGGAGTAATTTCCAGCCCACAACACTAATCTCCAATAGTACTTTCATAGTAGGGTCGAGCATAACCCAGGCAATAACGATGGATTGTGAGAAGGGCACAAGAATAATTATGGGTAATTTGAACATACGTACTGACTGGACTAATCAGTTCAGCAAGGATAGCCTCAAAGAATGAGCAAAATGTCATGCAATAAAACAGAGAACTGATTTGTTTTAAGTATGATAAGATGTAACGAGGAAGGAGTGATCAAACATCTTGTAGTACTGGCTCCTCTTGGAAAGACTGACCACAATATGTTGGAGTTGCACATTCTGGATGACAGATTGAAGAGATAGTCACATACAAGCGTTTCAGTGCTGATCAATGATAATTAAACTGGCCTGAGGAAGGGGTTGGCCTGAATGCAGTTGCCAAAACATTAAAGGCCAGGGCAGTTGAAGAACAGTGGCAAATACTGAGTAGGATAGTAAAAAAAAAACCCTCAATTAAAGGGTAAGCATGAGTTGAAAAATAATTTTAAAAACGTGAGAAGTCATCCATGTCATAACCAAAAATTCAATCATAGCATGAAGGTGATGGTCTCGCGGTATTGTCACCAGGTGCTAATCCAGAGATCCAGGTAATATTCTCGGGAAAGGGTTCAAATGCCACCATGGCAGATGGTGGAAATTGAATTCAATATAAATCTGGAAATAAGAGTCTAATGATCGTAATGACTCCATGATTCATTGTTGGAAACCCCCATCTGGTCCTCAAATGTCCTTTAGGGAAGGAAATTGCCATGCTGAATTTGTTTCGCGCACATGTGACTCCAGACTCACAGCAATTTATATGACTCCTAACTGCCTGCTGGGTATTAGGCATGGATAGTAAGTGCTGTCTAACACAGGGACGCCCTCATCCGGCGAATGAATTGAGAAAAAAAAACACTTTAATGTCAGCAAACAGTTACAAAAACGAGAATCAAAAGAGATGCGAAAGAAAACGAGTGCAAAACAAATTATTTAATATCAAACACTTCTCAGAGTATATAAAAAGACATAGAAGGTTGAAAGTAAATGTTGTCATTTTAGAGGACGAAAATTATGAGGTAATTTTTTTGGTTAGATTCCTAACAATATGGAAACAGGCACTTCAGCCCAACAATTCCACACCAACGCTCCAACGAATAACTCACCCAGACTTTTTCCGTTACTCTATATTTACATCTGACTAATGCAACAAACACTACGGGCAATTCAACAGGTCCAAGTTACCTGAAAGGCACATCCTTGGACTGAGGGAGAAAACTGCAGCACCTGGAAGAAACCCACGCAGATAAAGGGGGCACGTGCAAACTCAACACAGAGAGCAGCCCAAAGCAGAATTCAAAAGTGGGTCCCTGGCGCAGTAAGACAGCAGTGCTAACCATTGAGCCGCCGTTCTACTGAGAGCATGTAAATGGGAAACTCAGAAATGGCAGACGTATATCCGTAACGCTGTGTTTTCACAATAGAGGATAATTATATCACAAAATTGACAACAACTGCATATGATCCAGATGGAATAACGATGACAAGGAAGAACGTCTGAAGTAAATTGATTGGATTAAAGCAACTTCTTGGATGATTTGCTGCTCAGGTTGAGGGTAGGTTTGCTCGCTGAGCTGCAAGGTTCAGTTTCAGACATTTCGTCACCATAATAGGTAACATCTTCACTGAGCCTTCGGATGAAGCACTGTTGTTATAGCCACTTTATATTTATGTGTTTGGGTTTCCTTGGGTTGGAGACGTCATTTTCTCTGGTGTCGTCCTTTCCTCTGGTGATGTTATTTCCTGTTCCTGTTCTCAGGGGGTGTTAAAAAAGGATCCAAGTCAATGCGTTTGCTGATAGAGTTCCAGTTGAAATGCCATTATTCTCGAAATTCTCGTGCGTGTCTCTGCTTAGCGTGTCCTCGAACGGACAGTTGTCCCATTCGAAGTGATGTCCTTCCTCATCCGTATGTAAGAATAATAGTGACAATGGGTTATGTCTTTTTGTGGCTGGTTGATGTTCATATATCCTGGTGGCTAGTTTTCTGCCTTTTTGCCCAATGTTGTGCTTGTTACCGGGTATTTTGGAAATGGTGAGATTAAAGGCAGGTAAAGCCCTCAGAACTGTTGGCCTGCATCCGATGATTTTAAAGCATGTGACCGCAAAGATAGTGGATGTATTACTTAGGACATACACAAGCATCCTTGGATTCTGGAACGATGCCAATGTATTTGAAATGTAGTAACGTGACACTCTTTATGATAACAGGAGGTAGCTACATATTGGGAAATTATGCAGCAGTACGTTTGACCTCTGGAGTGGTGACGTTTCTTCAGTTAATTGAAAAGTATGAAATAACTGAACATTGGGAAAAACACAGATCAATTCACCAGTGTCAACAGGTTTCATGAGGGGTAGGTTGTGCTTGACAAAACTGCTGGAGTTCCATTGAGGACATAACTTGCAACGTGGATAATGGGGATTCAGTGATATGTCAAGATGTGCAATATCTATACTTTCAGAAGGTATTTGACAAGATGTGACAAAACTAGCTGGTCTAGAAGCTTATATCCCAGAGGTTTAAAGCAGGCGACTGAATTATTTAGAGGATTGGATAAATGTCAGGAAGCTGAATGTCGGTATAAATATCCTTCTCCAACAAACTGACACAAGCGAGATGCTGCAGCTCAGCTCTCAGGCTTCAATTATTTACAATCTGTACAAATGAGTTGGAAGGAGAGACAGAAAGTAACAACACAACTCACAGATGGTGGGGAAATATGTGTAAAACCGGCTATTATGAGCAGATAAAGAGTTTACAGATGAATATTGCTAAGCTCAGAGAATGGGAAAGCACCTGGCAGACGGAATTTAATGTGTATAAGTGCAATATTGTATGGTTTGGAAGGAAAAATTACAGGCTGAATAATTTCTTAAAAGGAGCTGTTTCAAAGTGCGTTGATGTTGAAGGTTCTAGGTGAATTTATGCACGCATCGTAGTAAGTAGGTATTCAGGTGCAACATATGTTAAGAAAGGCAAATGAAAGCCTGGCATCTGCTCCCAAAAAAAACAAAAACGAAACCGGATTGCAAAGATGTTGCGAAACTTATCTAATCATGATCGAGAGGAGCCGGTGTTGGACTGGTAATGGACATTTTTTTTTAAAATCACACAATACCAGGTTATAGTCCAAGAGGCTGATTTGGATACACTAGCTTTTGGAGTGTTGGGCCTTCATCACGTAGCTAATTAATGACGGAGCATCGCGCAGATAGCTGGTGCTTTCAAATAAGCTTATTGTACTATTAATGGGTGCTGTGTTTTCTTTTACTTTGTACGATTATATAAGTCCACAATTCCTCATCTCAAATATTATGCCCAGTTTTGTTCTCTTTACTTGAGGATTGATGTGGTGGCATTGGACACAATCCTGAGGAGGTTCACCAGCTTGATTCCAGGAATGAAAGGGCTGTCATAGGAATAGCAGTATGATAGCTTCTGCTTGTACTCCCTGGAGTTCAGAAGAGTGAGTGACAATCTGATTGACATAAAGAAACTTGAAAAGGCATTCATAACGTGGACTTTGGAAAGATGTTCCTATGTTAGACAGCCTCGAACACGTAGTCCTTGATATAAAGTGAGAGGAAGTAGGCTTAAAACTGAAGTGAGGAGAAACTACTTCTCTCAGCGGATGGTGAATCTGTGGATCTCACTGCACCAGACTGTACTGTGGTAGAATCAATCAACAGATTCATGAATTAGATAGATACGTTTCTGATAAAAATCGGGGTTAGGGTTGTGGCGAGCTGGTAGGAAAGTGAGGTTGAGATCAGGTTAAGAGTAGCCATGATCATGTCAAATGTTGCATTTTTTCGAAGCGATGGATTTCCTCCTCTCACTCCTAATTCTTATGTAATTATGTTGTTTCATTTGCAGTTCTTTGGATTTATTTCACCGTTGGTTGTTGAAGTGACAGAGTCAAGGGGTTTGTTTGAGGGAGATGCAGTTTCCTCCATGTGTCAGGAACAAGACAGTAATGTGCAGTCAAGTCTTGTTGATTGCCAGGCCAGGCCTGGCAACTAGATGGCCTATCCCTAATCTTAATTCCTGACGTACAATTGCCTAGACTAAACCAAATTAAAATGTTACAGTCAGGCACGTAGTCCATAATTAACATGCCCATTTCATAATCAAGCGGAAAGTGTTCTTTTCGATCGGAGGAGTTAGCCATTCTTCTAAGATTAAATGATAATTTGCTTCAACTGCAAGTTGAGAACTGCGTTATGGGACTGCAAAACACATTAGCATTGTCGCAAATTGATAGATTAGATATCGATCAGAATTATTATGTTATCAAGTCCATTGGATTGTGGCCACAATCTGCATCTTCTGAAAAATATTTTGAATGTACTATGGAAAAATAGAAGCAGTGGAAAGGATAGAAAGGACCTATATGAAGAGAACATACTTCTATAAAGAGTTTGAGGTGAATCAAAGGAAGGGAGCAATATTGGTCTTTGGATAATAGTTAGAAAAATGTGTCTGTGTTTGAACACATTGGCGAATTGAATAGAAAAACAGTGTGCTTTTCAATGGACAGAATATGAAATTGAGGCACGAAGAACGGTGCACCTGGACCACAAACAAAATCTCAGCATCAACATCAAGCTTTACAGGAAGCAATATTACTGTTGAAATATGTTTAATCCGAATGCATTTAGATATAGGGAAATTTATTTTCTAAGTCTTACAAACTAATGGTAAGACCACTTAAACTTAAATAGAGTGTGTCCGCTTTATTGAGCCTTCTCGTAATGCAAACAGCTGCTCTCCTCATGTAGTCCATACCTCTCATGATTTAGAGGTGCCAGTCTCGGACTCGAGTGGACAAAGTTAAATATCACACAACACCCGTTTATGTGTATAACCAGATTGGACGATAACGTAGTGTTGTGTGATTTTTTAACGTTGCATTTCTCTAATGTCCTTGAAAGCTTCGATCAGGAGCCCCTCTCAACCTCGCCTGCTTTAAATAAAGAACCTAATCTCACTTCGTAGTTTGAGTACTCTCTTGTCTTTGTCCTTCTGAGATGCATCACTGCATATTTACCATTGTTACATTTCATCAGCCATTGGCTTGGCTGCCTCAACAATCTGTTTAAATCCTTCCCTAACCTAATAATTTCCTCCTCACTGTGAACCACCCAGGAATTATTGTGTCATTCCCAATATTATTTCTTATTCCACCCAAAATCTATCTATTGAAATCTCATCAGTACCATTTGTGAATTTCAGAAATAAGCCTTGATTTTCTACCTGTTGTTCAGATGTTATTCTCAGAAGAAGAATTAAGAATTCGAAACAGTTACGCTACCTATTTAGGTTTGATTTACAGCGTGACGCAGTTGAGGTCTTTTTTTATCTGGGAGGCACGTTCTTTTTTCCTTTGGGCATGGATCTGAGTTCTCCTTTTATTCTCTGCCCCTCTGTATGTTTTATTCATGAGGCTTCTGCGTAATTAGGTGTCATTCACACCTCCGTTTAGGTGTCTTTCACAGCAACTATTGTGTTTTGCATGGATATGGATAATGTTCATTGTAACGTTCCAAGCAATATTCAGAATTGATAGATTTTTTTCATGAGCAGGATTGACACAGACTCACAGTTTATTTGAAAGAGCTGGAGTGATAGCATAAACAGTCAATTAATTTCTACATTATAGTCACAGGGTAGGAAATCAATTCATACCGTCAAGCCGACCTAGAAATTGGCAGCAAATGATTAATATATGCATCATCTGTTCTTGATATTGTAAGAATTCGTAGAGCAGCATGAATCTTACAGCTGCTCCTGGGATTGCATGCATAGTTATTGCTTTATGATCGTTTTCTGCGTAAAAATAGTCATTATAGTTTATCACTATAAGATTACATTTCCATTTTGTTTTATTAACACTCAAACAAAGCAATAAAAATAGCGAAACAAAACGCGACGTCTTTTTCAATAAAATTGTTTTTAACGAACTTTTTAAGTGTGGTCTGCACTGAAATTTAAAAACATCTGTATATTCTTGAAAAGATTCTATTTACTTTGCATTTTTTTTATTTCGAATAGGAAGTTCGAACTTCATTCGATCGGAGGAGTAAGACATTCTTCTAAGATTAAATGGTAATTTGCTTCAACTGCAAGTTGAGAACTGTGTTATGGGACTGCAAAATACATTAGCATTGCCGCAAATTGATAGATTAGATATCGATCAGAATTATCATGTTATCAAGTCCATTGGATTGTGTCCATAATCTGTATCTTTTGAAAAATATTTTGAATGTACTATGGAAAAGTCGGAGCAGTGGAAAGTATAGAAAGGACATATATGAAGAGGACATACTTCTATAAAGAGTTCGAGGTGCATCAAAGGAAGGGATCAATATTGGTCTTTGGATAATAGTCAGAAAAATGTATCTGTGTTTGAAAACTTAGGCGAATTGAATAGAAAAACAGTGTGTTATTTCAATGGACAGAATATAAAATTGAGGCACGAAGAACGGTGCACCTGGACCACAAACAAAACCTCAGCATCAACATCAAGCTTTACAGGAAGCAAAATTAATGTTGAAATATGTTTAATTATGTTGAAATATGTAAAAGAGTCCTCCAATCGTACAGCTCCGGACAATAATTTTGTTTTGAGGAATTTATTGAAGAGGCATCTTTTTATTGAATTAATTAGCTAAATGGTTAATAGTACAGATAGGTCAACGCTCTCCGAGGCTATTCCTCTATAAAATAAATATTCAGTTTTCGAACTGCTGAAGAGGTTAGTCTCTCTGAGGAAAATGGAGAAGCCGTCAAGTATTGGGCACATAGAATAATGATTATGTCAATCAACGTTTGATAAGATTTATTAGAATTATTGCTACAATGGATTGTCCTGTCACGGCCATGAACATGAGAGTCTGTGGCAGTGAGAGAAAATGTACTTTGGTTTGTTCCTTTCCTGCTGCTAAGGATAAGATTGTCACTAAACGTTTCAAACGTACAACTAAAGATGAAAATCACACAACACCAGGTTATAGTCCAACAGGTTTAATTGGAAGCACACTAGCTTCATCAGGTCACAATCACCTGATGAAGGAGCGTCGCTCCGAAAGCTAGTGTGCTTCCAATTAAACCTGTTAGACTATAACCTGGTGTTGTGTGATGTTTAACTTTGTACACCCCAGTCCAACACTGGCATCTCCGAATCATTACTAAAGATGAGATTGAGAAGCATGAAAATATTGTACATATTGTTAGGAATGACATTTTTCGGGGAAGCTTGAAGCAGTATTGAGTGAATTTAAGAGGCTAGGTAGAAGAATTTAAAACAAAAAACAAACAAACATAAAAGTAGCATTTTCTGGTTTACGTCCAATGCCGAACTCAACCGGGGAAGGAACAAAAGGTTAAAGGAGAAAAAACAATGGCTGAAGAGCTGGTGTGGATTTCTAGGAATTTAGGTTTTTTGGAAATTGGAATGCCATTTGGAAATAAAAATGACGTGTTGCAAGAGGATTGGTCTCATCTAAACTGGAAAGCGACCAATATCTTAGCAGGGAGAAGATGTCAAGTGGAGGTATTCTAAGTGGCAGTGTATATGATAGGGTGGATGGAGAAGATTCTGAATGTAAGGAGAGCACGTCAAATAGAGAGTAAAGACTAGAAAGTCAGAGTATATAGTAATTCTGAAGAACTAAGTTGTATTTATTGTAATACAAGGGATTTAACAGGGAAGGCTGATGAACTCAGGACAAGTTCAAGAACATAGGATTGGGACATGATAGTTATTTCAGAAACTTGGTTGACAGATGTTCCAGAGTGGTCATTCAATGATCCAGGCGTTAGTGATGTAAGAAGGATATGAAATTAGACACGGGGCGACGGCAGACTTTTGTGATTGATGAATAAGCTGTTGCTGTAACTAGGGAAGCCCTTTCTGGAAAAAAAATTCAAATGAAAATATATAGGTAGAAATTAAAAAAAGAAAGGAAATATCACTTTGATCGGATTGTACTATATGCTCTCCAACAGTGAGATAGAAATTTAGAAATAAATATGTAGGGGGATTTCAGATATATGTAAGCATAACACGGTGGTTATAAAAGGAAATTTAATTTTCCAAACGTTGACGTGGAGCACCAATGTATTAAACGACTGGATGTCGAATAATTTGTGAAATGTGTTCCAGATTATCAATATGTTAATGCTTCTACAAGAGAAGTAACAGAACCACATCTTCCCTTCGGCAATAAGGAATGTCTGACGTAAAAGTGGGGAAACATTTTGGGTCTCGCAATCATAACTCTCAAAATGGTTACATTAACGAATAAGCCTTCCATTAAAAGAAATAATGTTTTTAATTGGAGTTCCGCAAACGTTAATGGCACAACACGAGATCTTTCAAAGATTGAACGAAGTGGACTGTTCGCAGATAAAAGGACCTCTGATTAGTGGAAGACGTTCAGCCGTGTTCAGATACATAAAGTTCCTGGGAAGTGAAAGGAACGGCTGGTAAGATTAAGGAACAAGTGACGAAAAAAGTTGTTGAGCTTCTGTTCAAGAGTTAAAGAGAAGCTTACATACCGTGTGAGACATTCTTAAGAGACACATCAGGAAGGCAAAAAGGGAAAATGAGATATCGTTGACAGATTGTTCCTCACCTCCCTACACTCCAGGCCCTGCACCCTGAAGCTGAATATGAGATATCGTTGACAGATAAGTTTGAGGATAATCCAAAGACAAGCAAAACTATATTAAGAGCGCAAGGGTAACTAGGGAGAGGGTGGATCCTCTGAAAGACCAAAGAGGATATATTTTTTGTTAACCCAAGTAGAATAGGAACAAAATCATCCCATTCCCGGTCAATGGATAGCGATAAACACACACAATTTTCTGTATCTCGCATATACTTATATTGCACTCCGTCTGCCATTTGTCAACACATTGAACCATTTGATCAAGAATCTTTTGTAATCGTAGAAAGCCTTCTTCACTATCCATTGCACCATCAATTTTGGCATCATCCACAAACTAACTGAAAAAGTCTCGAATGTTTTCATCCAAATCATTTATATAAATGCCAAACAATGAGAACCAGAAATAACGTCAGTGGAGCACTGCTGGTCACAAGATTCGGGTCCGCAAAGCAAACCAGCACCATTACTCTCCGTCTCTTGCGAGTCAACCAATTGAAATTGCTAGGGAGAAAGTTAGAAATTCTGGAAGCATCGGAGCAGAGAGAAACAGAATGAACTTTTCTGAGTCCAATATGACTTTTTCAGAAAAGGTTAATATCAGACTCAATAGGTTAACTCTGTTGTTCTCTCAACATTCCTGCCTCATTTGTTGCATTTCTCCACCATTTTGTGCATTTATTCAAGATTTCTATGATTTCTAGTATTTTGTTTTTTCTTAATGAATCTAGATGTTGAACCGGGTTAGGTTTGGATAATATTTATATTTCTGTTCCTGGTTGTGCTGATGATACTTGCATTACACTGGAGTATGCATCTTCTTTAATGTCCAAAAACTACTTTTGCTGCTATCCTCTTATATGCATCAATCTCAGCAATATTCTTTCCATTTTAAAGGCAATTTAGAGACAGCTGCACTTTATGAAACAGCAGAAATAGATTATTGATGCTGACATCGTCTGTCTTTTTTATGTATAAACGTGTCTTCTCAGGCTCTCAAAGCTTTTCATACATTGCTCTGAAGAATTACAGCAAAGGCATTGGTTTCACAGCCCATCGTCTCTGCACCAGCTCGGAATAAGCTATCACTCAATTGTACCCCAGTGTAATCTCATTGTAACCTTAGATATTTTGTAGTCTATGTCTGTTGTTAGTTTGAATATCCTATTTAGATATATGAACAATATTATCAACCTGTATAACCAGTGATTAAACAGTCTATATATAAAACAAAGAATTTCCTACAACACATTTAAAATTGTCTGGTTCTATTCAAATTGCCGTTCGGCATCCATCTTACAAATGTTATCTGTTCCATTGCTCTGCATTGCATTTCAGTTTGTTTGTCAGAAAAAAAATGATGTTTGAATACTCGTGACTGGGACATATTATTGTACTCCCCTCGAGTCTGCTTAGTCAATGGGCCCACTCCTTTCTGTGTCCTAGCTACTGTGATATACATTCTGTCCCTGACTCATCAATCCATGGTTGTTAACGGATAATGTTGTTGTATATGCCACACCTGCTTTTATACAGAAGTCAGAAAATATTAGACTTACTGTTTTGAGGCCTGTAAACTGCACTAACGTGGTTATGAGTTATAATAAAAAATGAAGTACATTACGTGTTGAAGATACAAAATTGCCTTATTAAAGCAGCGAGTGGAATGTCCAGACGAATCGAGTTGAGGACAGATCAGCACAGTAACAGCATTTTGATAGTGTTGAATGGGGGAGCGTGGAGTGGAGAATCAGGTGGTTAGAGCATTGTACATGAACAACACAACAGAATCAACTAGCATGTGAAAAAGAGATACATTATCCTCACTCACAACTGAAATTGCTAGACGAATTGGTGATGGGAGGTGAGACCAATAGCCAGCGAAGTCAACATCCAAACAAGTCCAGATGTTATCTTGAACTGAAAGTGCCAACCGAAAAAGAGTTAATTCGAAATATTTGCGCTGTGACTGTGATTGACATCCATCTCCATGGATTTTAATTGTGTCACTGGTGGTTTTCCCTCTTCTATTAGTAAGGGATTGTGGCAATACATGCATCACCTCCGACACTAACAGAGATCAACAGCTGCACAGGCAGGGAAAGGAGAAATCAATTTCAGAGAATAGACCAGAATGTTACAACAATGGATCGGAATCTGAGAATATACTATAATGTTCCAACAATGGATGGGGCTTTATCCAGGGGTCTTTTCTCTTTGTCCCAGTCTTCGTCAAAATTATCAGATCGGATATTCGGTTTACTGATGATTATTCAGGCGGATTACTATCCCATCCTCGCTAGTGTTGGTGTTCCTGGTAAGTCTCTTTACCGCTGTCCATGTATTAATCCTGTAAACCATGGTGAGATTCGTTACTATTTTTGTTATCTATGTTTGGCCACAAGGGAAACTATTGTCTTCAGTTTCCATTGCAAGCTTCATTAATTACTCACAAATTTAAAATTCCCCCCCCCCCCCCCCCCCCCCCCCAGTCTCCTACACTCTAAAGGAAAAGGTCCTGGTTTGTTGAATTGAATTATGACTCAGTACTCTTTCCATCAGTAAAGCTATCCACTACCAAGTCAATAATATTCCCAGTTCCTATCTCGGCATCAGTGCTGTTGGTAAATAAAGCATGATCTGTGTCTTGTTAAAATTCAGATTTTATGATTCCAGTTCTCTTCTAAGCACTCTTTCAGTTATAAATATTTCAATCACTACCTTGTATTTGTTTCAGAAGTAAATTCATGGTCGGTACACGTCAGATTAGTAATGTCGCTCAATAACTCAGAGGCACAGGTTATTACACTAAAGGCACTAAAAACGTCTACTTCACTAATGATCATTGGTGGAGAAATCCAACCTTGATATGTGGTCTGTGTTAAAAGTGACTTCAGGCCCACAACAATGTATTTATTTCTATACTACTTAAGGAATGGTCTCACAATAATGGGTATTTAGTGAGGTCAACACATGCTGCCCTTGCGAGCGGTGTGGAAATCCCATGTAATAATATAATTTACGATTTAATAAAGTAAAGAATGATTCTCGAGATCCTAAACAAAAGGAAATGAGGAAGTGCTAGATTTGGCAGCGTCGGGTCGAGAGAAAAACATTCTGAGTCCATACATCACGTGGCTACGAGGATGATGTAGGAGGAAGAGCTTCAGATTCGTAGACCATTGGGATATCTTCTGGGGACGATGGGACCTATACATGAAAGACGATTGTACCTGAACTGTAGGGGCACAAATATGCTGTGTGGGAGATTTGCTCCTGTGGTTCGGGCTGGTTTAAGTAAGTTTGGCAGGGAGGTGGGAATCAGAGCCACGCAAGTGAAAGGGGGCCAGTTGCAGATAGGGCAGTGACAGGATGTAGTGAATCTATCGTGAAGGTTTCTCACGCGATGAAGCAAAGGGATTGGTTAAAGCGTGCCTGCGTCAACGCAAGGAGTGTCAAATATAAGAGTGATAAACTTAGAGCACGGATCAGTACTTGGGCATATGATCTTGTGGTCATCACGGAGACGTGGCTTTCACAGGGACAGGAATGGTTGCATGATGTTCCAGGATTGAGAACGTTTAAAAAGAACTGGGAGGGTGGAAAAAGACGAGTGGATGCAGCATTGCTAATCAGAAAGTGTATCACAGCTACAGAAATTACGGTTGGTGAGGAGGGTTTGTCTACTGAGTCAGTATGGATGGAAGTTAAGTACAGCAAGGGAAGAGCCACCTGATTGGGGGTTCTCCCCAGAACAAGAAAAGCAGAAGAGAGAGAGAAGAACTCGTAGGCGGACAGATTCTGGAAAAATGCAGATTTTACAGGGTTGTTGTTATGGGTGATTTTAACATTCGCGCTGTTGACTGGAACATCTTAGTGCAGATGGTTTGGATTGCGCCATTTTTCCCAAGGGTGTTCAGGACAGTTTCCTTACTCAGTATGATGACAGACCGACGAGGGGAGAGCCCATTTTGGATTTGGTGCTCGGCAATGAGCCAGGATAGGTGTCAGA
Source organism: Chiloscyllium plagiosum (assembly GCF_004010195.1). Taxonomy (NCBI): domain Eukaryota; kingdom Metazoa; phylum Chordata; class Chondrichthyes; order Orectolobiformes; family Hemiscylliidae; genus Chiloscyllium; species Chiloscyllium plagiosum. Next base: position 71,790,432 of record NC_057717.1, on the reverse strand, counting down.
TCTCGCGATGGGATAACACTTTCGTGAAATTGATCACGACTGTTTCACACTTACCAGAGCCTTGGAGAGGGAAAGGTGCAGTTACGGAGTGAAGATATTTAATTGGAAAAGGAAATTATGATGTTATGAAATAGGAGTTAGAAAGTACAGACTGCGAGCCATTGTTCCACAGAAAGGCACAGCAGGCATTTGGAGACTATTTATGGAATAGTTGTTGGGAGTGATGCACGAATTTGTTCCTTTAGAACATCGAACATAGAAGTATACAGCGCAGTACAGGCCCTTCGGCCCTCGAGGTTGCGCCGATCCAAGCCAACCTAACCTACACTAGCCCACTATCCTCCATATGCCTATCCAATGCCCGCTTAAATGCCCATAATGAGGGAGAGTCCACCACTGCTACTGGCAGAGCATTCCATGAACTCACGACTCGCTGAGTAAAGAACATACCC
>NC_057717.1:71784967-71789959 GCF_004010195.1 Chiloscyllium plagiosum | reverse complement strand
CCCTTGTAATAGCTGACTCCATACGTGGAAAAAGATTCTCACTGTCGACCCTATCTAAACCCCTTTGAGACTGGTAAGAATGGATAAGGTTAACGAGCCGCGGATGATGAAAAGAGAGGAGCTTCTTGTTAAAATGAAGAAGGCAGCTTACGTAAGGTGGAGGATTCAAGGACGTATCACAGCTTCAGACAATTACAGGCTTGCTAGAAAGGAGTTCAGAAGTGGACTGTGGAGATCCAAGAGGGAGCACGAAAAAGGCTTATCAAGAAGGATTAAGGAGAACATAAAGACAATTTCCTCATACATGAGGAATAAGAGAATGATTAGGGAGAAGGTAGAGCCGATCAGATATAGCTTAGGGAACTTGTACGTGGAGTCTGAGCAGGTTGGTGAAGCCCGATATGAGTTCTTTGTTTGCTTCGGTTTTCAAGAAGGAAAGAGACCTTATTGTGAATGAGAACGTTGAGGAGCTGGGATATAGGCTTGACCAGATCAATACTGATGAAGTTGATGTGCTAGAAATGTTGGAAAACATTAAAATTGATAAGTACTCAGAGCCAAACCACATATATCCTAGGCTGTTCCGGAAATTGAGAAAAGGAGGTTGCTAAGCCGCTTGCGATTATCTTTGCCTCCTTACTCTCGATGGGACTCGTACCGGAGAATTTGAAGATGTCAAATGTTGTTCCTCCTTTCAAGAAGAGTTATAGGGAAATTCCTGGCAATTATGAACCAGTCAGTCTTACGTCTGTGGTCAGCAAAGTTTTGGAAAGAATTCTGAGGGATAGGATTTATGACTATTTGCCAAAGCATAGTGTGATTAAAGGCAGTTAGCATGGCTTTGTGAGGGATAGGTCATGCCTCAAAAACCTTACTGAGTTTCTTGATGAGGTGAAAAGTGAGGTCGACGAAGGTCGAGCAGAGGATGTGGTGATCCTGGACTGCAGCAAGGCATTTAATAAGGTTTCCCATGGTAGGCTAATTCATAAATTCAGGAAGTATGGGATACAGGGAGTTTGGCTATGTGGATTCAGAATTGGTTTGCTGACGGAAGGTAGAGAATGGTAGTAGATGGAAAGCATTCCACCTGGAGGTCAGTGTTGGGTGGGGTCACGCGTTTTTCTGTTATTGTGCCTCTGCTCTTTGTAGTTTTTATAAATGACTTGCATGAGGAGGTTGAGGTTGGAGTGCTTGAAAACTTGAGGACGTTTCTTTAAGCAGAGAGATGTGAATTCATGGAATGCGTTGTCAGTGGTGGTTGTGGAGGCAGTGTCATTAGGGACATTTAAGCGACTGATGGACATGCACATGAATAGCAGTGAGTTGAGGGGTGCGTAGGTTAAGTTATGTTATTTTACATTCGGATTAACCCTCGGCACAGCATCGTGGGCTAAAGGGCCTGTTCTGTGCTGTAACTTTCTATGTTCTATGCTCAATCAGAACTGAATTAAGCCTCTGAAATAGTGTGATTGATGTTGGTGACATGAATGTGTGTTCTGAAGGGGAGAAGAAAAAAGAACAACGAACATGATGCATAGGAACAGGCTCACTGGTCCTCCAATCCTGCGAGATCCAGATTTTCTCCCTAAACATGTCGCCTATTTTCTATGTATATGTATTGCTTTGCTCACTGCCCATTCATGTATCTTCCAGATAGATTTGAAATGACGCTGTTGTTCCTGCTCCTACTATCTGTGCTGGCAACGCATTCCAGGCACCAATCAAACTCTGAATGAAAAACTTTGTTCTCATTACTCTTCTAAAATTCCCCCTCTCACTTTGAACTCGTAACTCCTATTGGTTCTCTACTCTGAGCAGAAGTGTCTTGCTATCCTCGCTGTTTACACCTCTCATGATTCTGTAGACCTCAATCAGGTCCCTCTTCAATCTACTTTTTCCAATGAAAATAATTATAATCTACTCAAACTCTCCTCGTAACATCATACTGAATCTCCTCTGCAACTTCTCCAAAGCATCCACATCCTTTTGGTAATATGGGGAAATGAACAGCATGCAGTATTCCAAATGGCGCGGAAAGAATGTCTAATACAACTGTAACATGATCTGCAAACTCTTATGCTCAGTACCTATTCCGATGAAGGAAACCATGGTGTATGCCTTCTTGAACACTCTACTGACCTACATTGCCATTTTCAGAGAACAAGAGACCTGGTGCCCAGATCTCTCTGCACATAAATTTTCTCCAGGAACTCCCCATTTATTGCATAGTTCGCTGTTGAGTTGGATCTTCCAAATGCATCAACTCGCATTTGTCCAGGTTGAACTCCATCTGCCATTTCTCTGCCCAACTTTCCAATCTATTGATATTCTGCTGTATTCTTTGACAGTACCATTCACTATCTGCTCCTCCACCAATCTTCGTGACATCTGCATGGTTGCTTATGAGTCAACCTAGAATTTCCTGCAGATCATTGAGATAGCTCACGAACAACAGTGGTCCCAGCATGGATCCCTGTGGAACACCACTGCTTACAGGTCTCCATTTTCAGAAGTTCCCTTCCACTCCTACTCTATATCTCCTGTTGCCCAACCAGTTCTCTATCCATCTATCCAGGACACCCTGGTCCAGAATTCATACGAGGCAACAAGTAATCAGCACCGTAAATTGTCTGTTGTCCTTCGTTCCAAAATAACTCAATTACAGGAGTAAAGAAAACTTTCTGCAATTGTAGATTATTATTGAGATGGTACTTGGGCCATTGTATTCAGATTTTCTCTCCTTTCATAGGAATGAGCACATTGCCGCAGAGAGATAGTGCAAAGGAGTATCACCATACTAATCCCTTTGGTGATCTTTCCATGAGGAGAGTATGAAGGAAATGAGTTTTCAATCTGCGACACTACCAAAGGATAAATGTCGATTGCATTAGACCGTGAGGGTTATGGACGAACAAACATTATTTTCAAAACATAGCACCCATAATATGAAAAATGACGTCTTTTCCCGCGATACATGTTTTCACATTTGGATAATGAAATAGATAGGAAAGGTTCAAGAGGATATGGGCTAAGTTCAGGTAAATTGGGTGAGTGTGGATAGACATTTTGTCATAATGGAGCAGTCAGGGCCTGCTGTAGGACTCTATGACTCTATGATAATTACCGCTGTGAAGTCCCCATGTTCGTTGAATGAGAGCTCCATGCCCTGAATGAAATGTAACTGCCTCTGTATGCAGTTGGTATGTGACCCTGCATTGAGCGTTATGTTGTTTCCAAATCTGTCAGCATACACTCTCCGAAAGAATTAACCCTTCACACCGGTTTCTGAACTCCACAGAGAACACTAGTCAGTCTTCTCGGAGACGGAGAATATCTCCTTGAGCCTTGGTAGATACACATTCCTTCCTCACCACAGAAAACCACATTAATGAAACACATGCGGAGCGTTAGCAATGGAGTCAGGCCTAATAACATGGAGCCGTCTGCCTTTGCAGTCTGTTTGTTTGTTATGTCGGAACATCAATGACGTCCTCCAGTTTCTGTGTTTCCATCTGGAGGGACGTATGACCTTACCTGTTCATTTGTTAGTATCTCGAGCGGTTGAATGTGGTCCACCTGATCTAAGGGAAGAGGTTGAATGATATTTTGGGGTGTCCATGGTCCCTGTTTACTAGCATGTTATGCAAACTAGACTTCTTCTCTTCCTGTGGAACAAGAGACACACGAGAATTTGGAAAAATAGCAGAAAGTCAGGAAGCATCTGGAGGTGGAGAAGTCAACGTTTAATGGATAAACATTTTTCATGACTGAGGTTGGGGGTTGCAGTTCCCAATGCAAAACTTCACCCCAAAAGCCAATCATTTTTGTTGCGGTACTCTCGCCCTTTCTATCTGATCGTTCAGCATTAATAGATTCCTTGAATCCATTGATTATATTCCAAACCATTTCTCAACCAGAGGAAGAGAGGTTGACTTTCCAGTGAATACGAAGTTATTGGAAAAAAGAATACCACAAGGCAGAAGAACAACAGTATGGTCATCCGCTCACTGAGTCTACTTTTCCTTCCAATTAGGTTATGTTTATGCTGATAGTCCGCTATTTCACTTTACTACATTTTCACTGTAACACTTGTTTGACAATACGGCTTTCTCAAACTTGAAGATATTTAATGAACCAGCTTTATGGCCTTCCGAATTTTCTACAATTGCTTCCCTCCCACTGATTTGAGATTTGGAGGTCTTTAAACCTGGGCGTTGTTTCTAAGACTCTCGGTGAAACGTGAACATATATTAGATGTTGCCCTGCCCGATCACACCATCTCTGTGGCCAGAGGCAAAAAAACCCAGAAGATACAGAATTTGTAATTTCGTCCCTCATCTCCCACTTCAGCATAAGATACAGCTCATCTGGATATGGGCATTTGACCGGTATGTATCGCGCATAAACTTCCAGTTCTTCCTCAGCTTTTGTATCAATTTGATCAAGGTTTACACTGTCACTCTCCCGGAATCCAGTAACTCATTCTTCAATGTAAAGATTGATAGCATATTCTGTGGTTCCATGCACACCTTGACTACTTGTTCCATAATACTTCCTTTTGTTTCCCTTGTTATCCTCATTCGCTTAGTAAAATGCTAAAATATTTTGATTCTTGGTAATTTTACACGTAATGTTTTATCACTCCTCTTTTTACTCTTCTACTTAAGTTTTGCCCGACACTCTATGCCTTTCTTCTAAATCGATTGACCTGCTGACTTTACATGGACTTTATGCTTCTCCCTCTTTTTTATTCCATTCTGAATAAGTGTAAACGTCCAAGGTTCTCTGCACTTGTAGAGTCATACAGTCATATAGATGTATAGTATGGAAACAGACCCTTCGGTCCAAACCGCCCATGCCGACCAGATATCCCAACCCAATCTAGTCCCACTTGTTTCCGAAATTTCATCTTCGATGTGACATGTTGGGCTAACATGGCCATCAATTCTATTTTGATCTTCTGATCCCCCAACAGCTCCACCACACGCTATT
>NC_057717.1:71781952-71784467 GCF_004010195.1 Chiloscyllium plagiosum | reverse complement strand
CCTTTCTCCGCATTAGGTACTTTCTCTTTTGCTATTATGCTAACACTGACTTCCCTGGTCAGCCACGGTTGTCTCCTACACCCTGTAACATAATTCGTTTTCCTTGAAATTAATCTCTGCTCTGTCTCCGGAATTACTCGCAGAAATTTCTGCCATTAATGTTCCACCGTTTTTCCTGCTGGTTTCCACTCCCAGTCAATTCTAACCAGCTCCATACTGTTGACTCTGTACAGCGTTTATTCAGCTGTAATAGCGTTATCTTGGACTCGATTTTCCCCTTTCACATTGCACAGTAAATTCAATCAGATTATCATCACTGGCTCCGAAGGTTTCCTTCAGCATATACTCCCTTATCTTGACTGCCACCGCAACCTCCTTTAAAAGGCCATCTCGTTGAAATTCCGCACATTTATTTATTTTCATTCCAGAAGCAACCTGATTTTCCTAGGCTTTCTGCATATTGAAATCCCACAAGATTCTATCTGCTGTTATATCATGCACTCCAGCTCCTGGCTGCTTGTTGGAGGCCTGTACATAACCCTAACTGTTTTTTTTAAGTCTTGCTGTTCCTCAATTCTACCCGCATGGATCCTATATTGCTGTTATATCATGCACTCCAGCTCCTGGCTGCTTGTTGGAGGCCTGTACATAGCCCTAACTGTTTTTTTTTAAGTCTTGCTGTTCCTCAATTCTACCCGCATGGATCCTATATCATCTGACCCAACTTCACTTCCTACTATTGATTGTAATTTCAATCCATCCTAACAATGTATACTCAATCCCTTGTTCATATGCATATCTTTTCGATACGATTCCTGAATATTCAGTTTCCCCTCCTAATCCCCTTGCAGCCACTCCATGGCGCCGACCACATACCTACTATTATTATCTGCACCATAAGCTCATTGACTTTATTCTTTGCAATGCGTGCATTCAGATGTGCATCTTCAGTTCTGTATTTACTGTCCCACGTCTCGTTGTCATTCGTTTGTTCAATGCAGGCAGAAAACTAGACACCAGGATACATAAACATCAACTAGCCACTACTGAGACCCAGTCTCAGTCGTGTCCTTACATGCAGATACGGAACAGCACACTTCGACTCGGACAATACAACCATTCTAGGACCAGGCAAACACAAACATGCACAATTTAACTCTGAGTGTTCATATCCCTTTTAAGAACATTTGCCCTATTTTTTATCTAAGTCGTTGGTACCTTCGTGGACCATGACCACTAGACCTTTACCCTCCCACACCCAATTCCGCTGCAGCCCAGATGAGATCTCCAGGCAACACCTCATTAAGGACGATCGTTCCAAGTTCACAGAAAACAGTGTATATGCCCCTAACTGTATTAAACCCAATTATGTCAACGTTTTTCTTCTCTTCCCTCACTTGATTGGTTCCCTGCACCACGGTGCTGCGGTCAGGCAAGTCATTCTCCCTGCAGTACCCACTGCCATACAAACAGGGAGCAAACATATGGGACTGACTGGACACCGACACGGTCACACAACACTAGGTTTTGGACGAAGAGTTTTATTTGGAAACATTAGCTTTCGGAGTGCTGCTCCTTCATAAGGTGGTTGTCCAGGTTAAGAACATGCTCACAGAATGTGTAGCCAAAGCAACAAACACCCGATGAAGGAGCAGTGCTCTGAAAGCAAGCTCTTCCAAATAAGCCATTGAGGCTATAATCCTCCTTTTTGTGATTTTTAATCGTGTCGTAACAACACATCGCCTAACCCTCCATCCTTGTTTTACTTGCGAATTTTGACTATTTTTCTTTGTTAACTGTTTTTTGTATCTCTGCTTAACAATTTGTAACAAATAAATAGGTTTGTAACCAATAAATTAACAAGATTCAATTTAACACTTTTAACTTTAGCACAGCCCATGTTAGCCAAACAAATCACAGCCATAACTTGACAAACATGCTCATTATCTTCTGAAAAATTCTGACACACTTGTCACACGGTCCATCTCCCTGGCTTCAGCCGCACTGAACCACCACCTCCAATTACTCTGCAATCACATTGCTAACAATGGACTCCGAAATCCGACTAACGACCAATGTCAGACAAACTGCCCCATGATTTCCTATCTTTTCTTCCTTTCTACCTTATGACACAGAAATTTCACGTTATCCATTTCCTGTCCTCTTGGACACTCCCTGATGAGAGACATTCCTGAAAATTCAACACCAAAGCCGCCACAGTCTCACCCACAATCTCTTCAGATCTTTAGGTTGTCGTCTTACCAGTCTGTGTGATTTATCCATCTTCAAACATTGCAGCTTCCACATCACCTTCTTCGCAGTGCAGATAAATCTACTCATCTCGAGCCGTTGACTTTCTTGAAGTTTAGCAATGCTATCTTCCATTGAGAGGATTGATACAAATTACATATTCAGTTCATCCCCCAATTCTTTGTTCTTCATTTCTCTGTTGCCATCGTATTTTCTGGTGATTAACTGCTCACTCTTGCCTCTCCTCCCTTTATATATCTTAGCA
>NC_057717.1:71778832-71781619 GCF_004010195.1 Chiloscyllium plagiosum | reverse complement strand
TCCTTCAGACCATCCGTCACTGCATGCAACTTTTACTTGTGCCACTCCTGGTAGTCCCCCTCACCCAATCGCCTGGAACTGAATGCTCCCCACGCACCGAAAGACACTGGCAGTTTTTGACCCGCCAGAAACGCATGGTGAAGACCCTGTCATTGAAACGATCAGAATGCTAAAGTCCAATTGAACAGCAAAGTAAAGACGCTGAATGGGGTCCATCTGCTCTGACATTTTCTAGTCTTGTGCACTACCATTTGGTTACCTTTGTCCATTTGCAAATATATGCAGGTGAGAGACACGACACATGCCTCTGCCGATCACGTGCGGGAAGTTCACCCAACTCCAGTTCCTTGGAAACCTCCAGTTACGAAACTGGGGCTGAAGCTGGATGAACTGCGGACCGCCTAGGAGGCCGAGGAAGAAATTGTGAGGATGTAAAGGGAGGGGGTCACACCTCAGACACAGGATAAGAATAGCTGGTTTACAATCAGGGGAGAAAATGGAACCAACAGTTAGAGCAGCGATCCTCTATGGCAGTTCTCCTCAGCAATAAGTATAACATTTTAACTGCTTGTGGGTACAACCTACCAGGGCAAAGCCATAGTAGTCAGGTCTCTGGGACTGAGCCTTGTACAATGGCTCAAAAGACAAGGGGGAGAATAGAAAAGCGCTAGTGGTAGGGGACTCATGTTTAAACGGATTTTCAAAAGATTATGTCGTCAGGAACGGGACTCCTGGAAGGTATGCTGCCTCCCGGTGCCAGGGCTGAATGGCGCGGATCGGGTTTACAGGATTCTGAAGGGGGAGGGTGAGCAGCCTAAAATCGTGTTGCATATTGGCAACAATGATACAACCATGAAAGGGAGTGACGATTTTATTGTGGGACAGAGAACCGCAGAATTATTACAGTACAGAAGACGACTATTTTGCCCATCTTGGGTCCACGAACTTTCTAACTGCACGACTTGAATATACAGAGAGTTTTTGGAAGGAGACTGAGAGAAAGACATAAACGGAGAGATTGAAGGAAGAAAGTAAAGGAAGAGAAAACTGAGCGACCGCCTCAGTGAGAAAAGAAAAAAAAAACGTTAGATCAGAGTGAAGTTGGATAGATTAGGAGACAACATGACCAGAAATGTACAGAAGGTGGAGGCTTTATTTAGAAATTCACACTGACTGCAAGCCATTTGTCTGGTGTCATACTGTGTGAGCATCATGCTGATACTGGCTGTGTTCACAGATGTTTTATCTCAAATTCTAGCACAGATCAGCGTTACTGAGAGCTAAAGAGCACCCAAAAGGACAATAGATTGTTTCCAGGGTGAAGGGTCATAATAGGGATTTCAATATGCAGATGGAGTTAAACAAATCAGTTTGGTAGTGATTCGTAAGAGAAGGAATTTGTGTAAGATCTATGAGATGACATTTTGGAACAGTTTGTGATGGAGTCCACTGGGAAACAGAGAATGTTGGATTTAGTGTTGTGCAATGGGGCAGATTGGAAAAGGGAGCTAAATGTGAAGGAATTCTGTGGGTTCTGGTCATAGAATGATTGAATTTGAGTGGGAGATGATAGAGTCAGAGGTAACATTATTTAAGCTGAATAAAGGTAATTCCTGAGGCATGAGGGAGGAGCTGTTTATAATTGACTGGGAGAGGACCGAGCACGAAAGACAGTGGAACAGCAATGGCAGCAGTTACTGTGAGTAATTCAGGAGTCACAGCAGAGATTCATCCCAAGGCAAAAGAAGCACACTACAGGGAATATGAGGTAACCAAGGCGGACGAATGAAGTCAGGGATAGCTCAAAAGCAAAAAAGAAAGAATATAATGTACAGAAACGCAGCGGAAACGGGAGCAGAGAGAAGCTTGCAAAGATCAACAGAGGGCAACAAGAAAAAGAAATAGCGGGAAGAAAAAATAGTATGAGGGTAAGGTATTCTGTAACACAACAGAAACTGTAAGAGATTTTTTAGATATGCAAAGGGACAAAGGTGGACATTTGGCTGCTGGAAAGTGACACAGGAGAGATAGGAGTGGGAACAAAAGAAATGTTTGAGGAACTGAAAATTTACTCTGCGCCTGTCTTCACTTTGAAAGACATGAGTAACATTCCAAAAATTCAAGAGCATGACGGGGCAGAGTTTGGAATATTGGCCATCACCAAGCAGAAGGTGCTAGAGAAACTGAGTGGGCTGTAGCTGAATAAATCACCAACATGAGATGGACTACACAACAGACTTATAAGGGAGATAGCTGAAGAGATGCAGCAAGCCTTCGTGATAATCTTTCTGGATTGCGAAAATTAGAGAGAGGCCCAGAGAACTTGAAAAGTGCTAACATAACACCATGGTTTAAAAATGAAGCAATTCAGAAGACAGAAAATTAACAGACTAAATCACCTTACATAGGTCGTGAATAGGCTCCTTGAATGCACTGACAAATATAAGATTTTTGTATATTTGAAATTGCATGGTAAAATAGGGCATATTCAGCATGGTTTTGTCAAAGGAAGGATATTCCTGAAAAAGCTGCTAGAATTCATTGAGAAATTAAGGAGCAGCTGAGACCAAGGGCAGCCAATGAATGCTATCTACCTGAACTTAATGAAGCCCTTTGATAAGTTGCTGCGCAGAAGGATGTTGAGTAAAATAGGGGACCCTGTTGTTGGAGGAAAGGTGCAGCATGTATAGAAGCTTGGCTGTCTGGCAGAAAGCAGAGCGTTGTGGCAAAATATTCCTTCTCAGGATGGCAGCAAGTGATAAAGTGGTGCTCTGCAAGGCTCAGTGT
>NC_057717.1:71770275-71776836 GCF_004010195.1 Chiloscyllium plagiosum | reverse complement strand
TTATCCTACTCATAGATCAGACGAACCTTCCAAGTGTATATGCAAGAGTCACTTGAATGTCCCTAATTTATTTGTGTCTACACATTCCACACAACCACGACTCTCTGTGTAATGAAGGTTCCTCTTTCATCTCCTTCGAACCTTCCACCAATGACCTACAAATTATGTCCCATTAATATAGCCATTTCCGTCATAGGAAAAATTCCTTGATCAGTTAATCTATCGTGCCTCTCATTGTCTTGTATATCTCTGTCAAGTTATCTCTCACCCTACTTTTCTCCATTAAAAAAAAAAACATAGTTCCCTCTGCCTTTCTTCCGAAGACATGCCCTCTGGTCCAGATAGCATCCTGTTTAATGTCCTTTGCACGTACTCTAAGGATGCCATATTATTATGAGACGAGTAGAACTGAACACCATATTCCAATTGTAGTATAAGCAGGGTGACACGGAGCCTGAGCATTACCTCGCGGTTCTTAAAATCAATCTTCCTCAAAAAAAAGCCAACATACAATGCTCCTTCTTAACAACTCAAACCATTTGCCATGCACATTTTATTTGGTGCTCCTCCAATGGACAGTGAGAACATCAAAGATCTTCACAAAGGCGCAGCAATCTCTTCAGTAGGTTCTTCCAGTAACCTAGGATGTATCCCGTCTCGGCTGGGGATTTTCCTGTTCTGAATTTTTTCAAACTTTTCAGCACACCCTCCTTTTTTAACATGCACCTCTTCTGAAATATCAGTCTGTTTCATGCTGCCCTCAAAAAAGTGAAGCTAACTCTTTATGTTCCAATAAAAATTAGGGATGGTAACATCACCCACGACAGCAACCCACTAACTCTGCACATTTCCAAAATCAGCCTTCCAAATTGCTCCTCTATGTCTCTGTTGCTATTGTGGGCCCTGTAGCAAACTCATAATAAAGTGACTGCCCCTTTCCTGTTTCTGACTTCCAACCATACTGAGTCTGTAGTCAAACCCTCCTTGACGATCTCCCTATCTGCGCTGTGATGGTATCCCTGATGAGCAATGACACTTCCCAACACTTTTATACCCCTTCCCTATTCCTTTTGCAGCATCTAAACACTGGAACATCCAACAAACTTTCCTTCCCCCGCGTTATTCAAAAATCCGTAATGGCCACAACATCTGAATTCTAATTATTCAATGCACTGAGTTTGTCACATTTATTCCTGATTCTGCTTGCATTAGAACAGACACATTTCAACCCATCGCACTAACTGCAACTTTGCTCTATCAATTGCCCATAAGTCCTTTCTGCACGCTGTATCTGGCTGTTCACACCCTACTCCATCATCTGATCCATAGCTCTAGTTCTTGTCCCCATGCCAATTGAACACTCCTGAAGAGCTTTAGCAAATCTCCCTCCCAAGATATTGATGCCCCTCCAGTTCAAGTGTCACTAGTCCTTCTTGTACTGGTCTCAGCTTCTCCGGATTGTATCCCAAAGTTCACCTCTTACACTAGCCCTGCAGCATGTGTTCATCTGCACGCTCGCTCTGCACCCTTCCTGAGGAAGGGCTGGTTCCCGAAACGTCGATTCTCCTGTTCCCTGGATGCTGCCTGGCCTGCTGCGCTTTTCCAGCAACACATTTCCATCTCTGATCTCCAGCATCTGCAGAACTCACTTTCCCCTCTCTCTGTTCCAAGCCTCACTGGCTGTTGGCACCATTGGCAATCCTGAGAATACTACTGTGCTCCTTCGGCTTTCTGGCTTCACACTTTAGTCCCTATGCTCTCTTTTCAGGTCCTCCTCCCTTTCCATACCTTTGTCATTAGTATGGATGTGCACCATTACTCTGGCTGCTCCTCCCTTCCCCTGCCTCCAATCCCCCCGTTAAGAATCCTGCAGGCTCGCTGCATGGAATTTGTCTACTTTAAATCCATGGTAGCTGAGACATATTTTCCATTGCATTACAGACGATAAAAGTTGTGTTCACGTAAAGCCTGATCAATCGTTCCAGGCTGCATGTATTCATTTATAAACAGAGAAGCAGGTTTATGTTCCGACAATCATCTGACATTATTTCCTCATCCAAGGCAGATTTGAAGATTGCACACAATCGATCTATCAACTCCAACTTTATTTCCCTCAGCCACGCTCACATATCCAAAGCTGAATGTGTAAATTTTAAACGTTATTTTGAATGGTGTTAAAATCGATAGAACTTAGTCTTAAAATTTATTCACTCGTTTTATTCTCCCTGGCAACACAAAACAAGTATCCAGCTGATACACGTTTCTGAAAATCGTGTATGGTTCAATAAGATTTCTCACCAAACATATAAACTGATAACGCCTTGCAAGGAAAGGCATTCCTTATAAGAACGCGTAATGAAGGAATATTTGAAGATGTTCGAAAGCAATTGTATCTTCTTCTTTAGGGAATCAAAACTGCCAACAGTGTGAGAGATGTGGTGTGAAAAAATGCCCTGGACAGATGCACGGAATCTAGAGCAGGGAAAGCACAACAGGTCAGCCAGTATCTGAGGAACAATAGAGTCATCCTTCTGGGCATGTTTCTGATGAAGTATTGTGCTGGGAACGGTGACTGTCCTGTTCCTCGGACGCTCCCTGACCTACTGTGCTGTTTCTGTACCACACTTTGCGAAATTGATCTACAGCATCTGCAGTCCCCACTTTCTCCCTCTAGAGATGCATTAAAAAAAAACTACGATTAAACCTGACACTATTTGCCAGTCACAGCATCATTCCAAGTAGCTTCCAAATCGGATGCTGCATCTGCAGACTGATCTCATACAAATCATATAGCAGAAACAATGAAACTGTTTGTATCAGAGTTTTGCAATCTCGCTCCATTTACATAAATTCGCATTGTCTTAACCTTCCTGCCAAAATTTACAATTTACTTTATGTTATTTCGACTGAAGGTTTGCTCACTAATCTTCCCTGTTATGTCACTTTGCTCACTCACTTTCTCTATATGACAACATGTGAAATAATCGTCTTTAGAGACGAGCTAATTGAGCTTCGATGCTTTCAAACCCTTCATTCAGAAATCTGATACAGATTATGGATCACTGATGACTCCATGGTGAGCTCTGTAGCACAAGTTACAGATTTGCAAAATGACAATAAACGTTTATCTCTACTCATAATTGCCTGCTCGTGACTGCTTCCTATTTAGCAGTTCAGACGGGTTGAATGGCCTCCTGCTGGTCTTTGTAATGTTAGTAACGCACTGAATTACTTCGTTTAAAAATACTCCTTCGAGGAGCAAAGCGGTCTACCTCCGTATCATTGTAACGATGATGACTTGCTGAGAGAGGTAGTCCTCCACCTTTGTGACAACCTGGAGAGGTGGATTGAGAGAACAACAATTGGAGTAGTGGCAGCAATTCTCCATTCACTGCACGGTTCACACAGACGCGTTCAAACATTGGAAGGGTTACGCCATCTCCTGATGTTCCCAGTGGCTGCGTTCCTTTCAGTGCATATGAGATACTTGAATTTGTTTGTTTGGCGATGGGGAGAGGTGAGTGGGCGGATATTTTGATACATTATACCAAGGCAATGGCCTTCATCAGAGACGCCATCCTTTCTTCCTACGTGGACACCCGATGAAGATGGTAATGGATGGTTGCTTTTCAATGAAGAGGTTGTGGCTGCTACCAGTTCCAGGTGTATGCACCACCATGATGTACTGTGCATGGGAACCCTGTAACATTAATAGACTGAGATTTCCTTTGGTTCCTCTACCTCTCCCAATTGCAATGGGGACCCTACAGAACTATGGATGTCAGCGAGAAATCCCCTACACTGGGAAAACAAGGATACACACGGCAGCTCCTACTGAGGGGGGAAATATTGTATTCACCTCATGCAACATTTATATTCTCTATCAGAAATGATGACACTAATGTCGACATAATGGGAGATGACTGATATATGATTTGGAACCTTCATGTCTGGAAGGTTCCAAATCATAGAAGATGGACGACAATGTGAAGAGCACCGTCCTCCCACGAAGCTGCAGGTCGTGTTGAAGGAGGTGACACCGCTCTGTTACCAGTTCTTTGTTCAAGGAATGTTTTTCAGACTGGAGGCCTGTGACCAGTGGTGTGCAACAATGAATGATGCTGGGTCCCCTACTTTTCGTCAATTACGTAAGTAAATTGGATGTGAACATATGAGGAAAAGTTAATAAATATACAGACAATGCAATTGAAGGTGTAATAGACAACAAAGAAGTTTACCTGAACGTACAACAGTATCTTGTAGTCAAGAAGGCATATAGAATAAGACCAAAAGACCATAAGATATAGGAGCGGAAGTAAGGCCATTCGGCTAATCGAGTCCACTCCGCCATTCAATCATGGCTGATGGGCATTTTAACTCCAATTACCTGCATTCTCCCCGTAGCCCTTAATTCCTTGTGACATCAAGAATTTATCAATTTCTGCCTTGAAGACATTTAGCGTCCCAGCCTACACTGCACTCTGTGGCAATGAATTCCACAGGCCCACCACTCTCTGGCTGAAGAAATGTCTCCGCATTTCTGTTCTGAATTTACCCCCTCTAATTCTAAGGCTGTGTCCACGGGTCCGAGTATCCTCGCCTAACGGAAACAATTTCCTTGCGTCCACCCTCTCCAAGCCATGTATTATCTTGGAAGTTTCTATTAGATCCCCCCTTAATCTTCTAAACTCCAATGAATGACAAAGTCCAGTCGTCTTTCTCTGTGTCAGTAACATGCTGTCTTCAGTTCTTCCTGAAAAAAACAAAGAATGACCATTTATATATCATGTTGTGTTCCAACTTTCAAGCTATTATCATTGCCTTTATCTGTCAATATCGATTTGCAGACTCTCCACTGTCTCTTGCTAATTTAATGTTTTGCTTCTCTCAGTCATAACTAAACGCATCTGTTCCAACCTGATCACTGATATAGATGTTAAATAGCTACGGACACTGCACTGGTCTGTGTGTGTATCCACTTGTTACGTCTTTCAAACTGATTAAGACTGATTAATCTCGGCCATCTGTTTCTTGTTCGAAAACCAGCCGTCCCCCATTTCTCTGTAGCACATTCAAAGGGCTGAATAAGAACAAGGGGCGTCAGTTGGCAATTCAGCCCCTGGAGCCTGCTCCGCCATTTAGTTGAATCATGGCTGATGTCATCTCGGCCTCAGTTCCATTTTCCTGCCCACTCTCCATATACCTTCATTTATTCACTGTCCCAGCATCTACTGCACTCTTACACAGATTTACAACCATTTGAGAGAGGTCATCCCTCCTCACCTTGTTTTAACTCTGATTTTCCTGTCCTAAATATCTGGTCTATTGTTCTAGATCCCTTCATGAGATGAAATAATCACTCCACAACTACAATGTCAATCAACGTCAGCATCTCGCAGGCCTCGTTGAGATCTCATCGCATTCTTCGATACTCCAGAGAGTAGAGGCCTGAACTGCATAATCTCTCATCAGAAGAGAAACTCCGCATCTCTGGGATCAATTTACTGAACCAGGTCTGAATGCCTGCCACGCAAATACATCCTTCCTCAAGTTAGTGCACCCTAACTGTATTTCAGTTGCTGTCTCACGTATGCCTTGCAAAGCTATAGCACACTCCTTACCTTTATGCTTTATTTTTATAAATAAGCCTTTCTCAGTACCTGCCGTACTTGCATGTGAGTTACCTGGATAGGCACGTGGACACCCACATCCCTCGGCAACTAAGTACTCTAAATTTTCTCGCCATTCAGATCAAAGTTTGCCTTTCTATTATGCTTGCCAAATTGAATAACCCCCTGATTATCCATATTCACTTTAGTGGCCAAATGTTAGCCAATTCATCGAAGCTATCCATATCCGTTTGAAATTCTCTTACATCTTCAATGCAAAGTAATTTTGCACCGATTTGCCTCTCATCTGCAAAATGGCGATCGTATTTTCTATCCCGTCAACCGAGTATTAATGTAAATTGTTCATACTTGAGGCCTGAGGACTGAACTCTTTGGTACCTCACAAGTTGCACTTTATCAACAGGAAGTGCCAAAAGTATTTCACCTCACTGTATTTTGCTGATTCACCAATCCTTTATCCAAGCTCATCAATTACTCCTAAATCATCTGATCTTACTGCTGAATCTTTTGAGAAGCACCATATCCAATGCCTTCTAGAAGATCAGATAGATTATGTCACAAGAATTCCCATCATCCACCATATTTATGACATACTAAACTAACACAAGCAAACAATTCACGAACGATTGACGTGATTCTGAACGGCATTTTCCAATATCCCTGAAATGGGAGCAAGGGAGTGATTGGTCTTCTTCTGTTCCAATGCAATTGATGCATGTTTGAATGATCTCCTCTTGCCCCAGATAGCATGTGCCCTTATCCAATTCCTGTGCAACATGCTCAGTGGTGAAGAATAGTCTCCTGTTATGCCAGTGTACCAATCTCCAGTCACTGTGACCTCTTCCAGTTACTGTATTACAGACTTGCGGAGGCTGAATGGACTGATCCTGTTGCTGTGCAACAGGATATTGGTGCTGCACGGCTTACGCTG
>NC_057717.1:71762477-71768269 GCF_004010195.1 Chiloscyllium plagiosum | reverse complement strand
TGCTGCAGCTGCTGAGAACCAAAAGTGCCTTATGGATGCCCAGTTTCCATTTGTTCGTTCCTTTAGAAGTATGTCTTACTTCACAGGACGTATCGCCAAATAACATAGTGGGCAATATCTTCAAGATGAACATGATACTGTCCCTCCACGAGGGCTGTGTGCTGGATGCTCCGACAGATATCGTGAGGGACAGATCCATCTGTGCAAATGTGTATGGTGAGAATCATTCCCTTTTGTTGGTTCCGCCATCACTTCCCACAGTCTGGTTGCTGAGTCTTTGAGCTCCCTCCATACTCAGTCAGTGGTGGGCCGGTGGCAACAGACTTGATTATGGGCGTTCAATTCCCACGCACAGAATATGTTCTGCATTCTTGTTATCATCAGTATTTGGTTCGATTTGTTTTCAACACCGTGGTGAACTGATTGAACACCGCGGGGTGGGGTGGAGGGCAGTAGAATTCCGTCATCAGGCATTTTCCTTGACTATTTTGACTTGTTATATTGAGATATCCCAGATTTTGTATTCAGTGTTGGGGAATGTCAGGGTAACTCCTTCCCTGACTATATCCCACGGTTTACGAACACTGGTAAGTCTGATCTGCCAGTGGGACAGGATATACCAAAGGATTATGATGGGGAGTCATAAGACATTACCCATCAGGATTGATTTTGTGAGTATGACGATATCAGATTTTTTTTCTCACCGGTCAATAAAGGAATTAATGTGACATTTGAAGAAGGAACATTCGGTAAAAAAAAGCTAAATGAAAGGCACTCTATCTGAATGCGTGTTTGATTTTCAAAACAAACTGAGAAAATCATTGCATGCATTGAGAGAATTGGATATATTTTTAGGAAATTTGAGAGGCATCGATACAGTATGATCAATATTGGGAACTAAATATCTAGAACATTTTATAGCTCACAATGCTGGACAGAATTCAAATGGAAGTGGAGTAAATAGCTGAATATGGGATGGCATCTGCTTTTACATTGAAGAAAATCTTACATCATTCTATACGTGACATTCTCTGAAACATTCTGTAACCAACATTCTCCGGAACATTCTACCGCTGTCATGGTTTATGAATGGCTTGCGTCAGTGAATTGAACAAAATATGAGATCCAGAGGGAAGAGATCCCGTTCCAGAGAGAAGGATAAACAAAAGTTAATACTTCCAAGGTTGGCGTCACCTCGTGCTCCCGCGAGGAGGTTGAGCAATTCATCAACTTCACCAACACATTCCACCCTGACCTTAAATTTACCTGGACCATCTCTGACACCACCTCCCCTTCCTGGACCTCTCCATCTCCATTAATGACGACCGACTTGACACTGACATTTTTTTACAAACCCACCGACTCTCACTGCTATCTGGATTACACCTCTTCCTACCCTACCTCTTGAAAAAATGTCATTCCGTATTCCCATTTCCTCCGCCTCTGCCTTATCTGCTCCCAGGAGTATCAGTTCCACCACAGAACACACCAGGTGGCCTCCTTCTTTAGAGACCGCAATTTCCCTTCCCACGTGGTTAAAATGCCCACCAATGCATCTCGTCCACATCCCGCACGTCCGCACTCAGACCCCACCACTCCAACCCTGACAAGGACAGAACGCCCCTGGTGCTCACCTTCCACCCAACCAAAGTTTGCATAAACCAAATCATCTGCCGCCATTTCCGCCACCTCCAAAAAGACCCCACCACCAGGAATATATTTCCCTCCCCACCCCTTTTCGCTTTCGCAAAGACCGTTCTCTGTGACTACCTGGTCAGTACTGCGCCCCGCTACAACCCACCCTCCCATCCTGGCACTTTCCCCGGCCACTGCAGGAACTGTGAAACCTTTGCCCACACCTCCTCCCTCACCTCTATCCAAGGCCCTAAAGGAGCCTTCCACATCCATCAAAGTTTTACTTGCACATCCACTAATATCATTTATTTTATCCATTGCTCCCAATGCGGTCTCCTCTACATTGGGGAGACTGGCGCCTCCTAGTAGAGCGCTTTAGGGAACATCTCCGGGACACTGGCACCAATCAACCACACCGCCCCGTGGCCCAACATTTCAACTCTCCCTCCCACTCTGCCGAGGACATGGAGGTCCAGGGCCTCCTTCACCGCCGCTCCCTCACCACCAGACGCCTGGAGGAAGAACGCCTCATCTTCCGCCTCGGATCACTTCAACCCCAGGGCATCGATGTGGACTTCAACAGTTTCCTCATTTCCCCTTCCCCCACCTCACCCTAGTTCCAAACTTCCAGCTCAGCACTGTCCCCATGACTTGTCCGGACTTGTCCTACCTGCCTATTACCTTTTCCACCTATCCACTCCACCCTCTCTTCTCTGACCTATCACCTTCATACCCTCCCCCACTCACCCATTGTACTCTATGCTACTTTCTCCCCACCCCCACCCTCATCGAGCTTTTCTCTCCACGCTTCAGGCTGACTGCCTTTATTCCTGATGAAGGGCTTTTGCCCGAAACGTCGATTTCGAAGCTCCTCGGATGCTGCCTGAACTGCTGTGCCCTTCCAGCATCACTAATCCAGAATTTAGTTTCCAGCTTCTGCAGTCATTGTTTTTACTTCTCAGTCACTTGAAAGGATGAGTACGTTTTCGCTGCGTGAATACTTCTTCACGACAGAGGATGGACAACAATTTAGACTAAACGACAGAATTCTAAACAACGTTTGTCTTTAAGGCACTGGGAGAGAATCCTTCAGGACAGCAACGTTTTCACCCTCCGTATTAGGAACTGTAAAGAAGTGACCTGGGTCTGCTCTAAAGTGATCTCGTGTGTCAGAATGTTCCAAACAGCTGTTCTTATGGATGCATCTCTGTGTGTTTTTGGGAGGGACAATTTATTGTGTATTCCGTCACACTAATATCAGCAATTCAGATATTCACATTTGCTCCTTCAGGTCTATTTATTTTAATTAACTTGCGCCCTGTGGTCTTAGACATGTCTGCCGTAGGAAAGAGATTCTCACAATCTACTTTATCGATGCACCTCTTAATTTTGTATACGTAACTTAGATTCCCCCCTCAATCTCCTCTACTCCAGGGAAAACAAACACAGCCTATCCAATCTGTCTGCATAACTCAGACTTTTCATCCTGAGTAACATCCTGCTGTATCGTCTCTGCACCCTCACCAGTGCAATTGTGTCCTTCTGATCAGAACTGCAGCAAGACTTCCTTGCTCTTGTATTCTTCACCCTAGCTAATGAAGGCAAGCACCCATATCCTTTCTTCACCATCCTGTCTACCTGCGTGGATCCTTCAGGGATCTATGGATTTGGACACCAATGTCCTTTTGTTCTCCAGTACTCCCTCGGGACCGTTCCGCAAAGACCGTTCCCTCCGTGACTACCTGGTCAGGTCCACGCCCCCCTACGACCCACCCTCCCATCCTGGCACTTTCCCCTGCCACCGCAGGAACTGTAAAGCCTGCGCCCACACCTCCTCCCTCACCTCTATCCAAGGCCCTAAAGGAGCCTTCCACATCCATCAAAGTTTTACTTGCACCTCCACTAATATCATTTATTGTATCCGTTGCTCCCGATGCGGACTCCTCTACGTTGGGGAGACTGGGCGCCTCCTAGTAGAGCACTTTAGGGAACATCTCCCGCACCAATCAACCACACCGCCCCGTGGCCCAAAATTTCAACTCCCCCTCCCACTCTGCCGAGGACATGGAGGTCCTGATGAGGGGAAAGCGGTAGATGTGGTAGGTGAAGAAGAGCAGAGCAGTAGTAATTGGGGACTCGATAGTTCGTGGCACAGATAGTCACCGCCGCTCCCTCACCACCAGACGCCTGGAGGAAGAATGCCTCATCTTCCGCCTCGGATCACTTCAACCACAGGGCATCAATGTGGACTTCAACATTTTCCTAATTTCCCCTTCCCCCACCTCACCCTAGTTCCAAACTTCCAGCTCAGCACTGTACCCATGACTTGTCCGGACTTGTCCTACCTGCCTATTACCTTTTCCACTTATCCACTCCACCCTCTCTTCTCTGACCTATAACCTTCATACCCTCCCCCACTCACCCATTGTACTCTATGCTACTTTCTCCCCACCCCCACCCTCCTCGAGCTTATCTCTCCACGCTTCAGGATGACTGCCTTTATTCCTGATGAAGGGCTTTTGCCCGAAACGTCGATTTCGAAGCTCCTTGGATGCTGCCTGAACTGCTGTGCCCTTCCAGCACCACTAATCCAGAATTTAGTTTCCAGCTTCTGCAGTCATTTTTTTTACTTCTCAGTCACTTGAAAGGATGAGTACGTTTTCGCTGCGTGAATACTTCACGACAGAGGATGAACAACAATTTAGACTAAACGACAGAATTCTAAACAACGTTTGTCTTTAAGGCACTGGGAGAGAATAATTCAGGACAGCAACGTTTTCACCCTCCGTATTAGGAACTGTAAAGAAGTGACCTGGGTCTGGTCTAAAGTGATCTAGTGTGTCAGAATGTTCCAAACAACTGTTCTTATGGATGCATCTCTGTGTGTTTTTGGGAGGGACAATTGATATCAGCAATTCAGATATTCACCCTTGCTCCTTCAGGTCTATTTATTTTAATTAATCTCTGATCACAACGACATATTTGAACATCTCACTGGGTCCTCAGTCAAACTGCTAATTTAGCCTCGAGGCTGATGTTTCAATTGTTTGTTTTCCTTCCTCACAGTAAATGTAGTGACGCTCTACGTCCTGCTTGAGAAAGATTGTGGATTGTCTCAATGTACCAGTCGTTACCTGGGGGCCATGGCAGGGGCGGATCTACTGGTCATTATCCTCGACCTGATACTGAGACATATTCCCATTGTTTATGCAAAACAGTTCTCTTTCCTGAAGTCCATCCCCGTGTGTAATATCCACTCCGTTCTGCTTTATGCAGCCACTGACTGTTCTGTTCACCTTTGATCGGTTTGCAGACATTTGTTGCCAGAAAAGCAAACATTGCACTGGGAAAACAGTCGCTGTGGTTCTGGGAACAGGGACTGTGCTGAGCTGTTTAAAGAACATTTTCTGGTATTTTATGGTCACAAATCAGTATTGGCTGTGGCACGGGCCGTGGTTCTGTAAGACGCCAACGTTTGTTTATTTCTCCCGTGTCTGGATCACAATCGAGTCCATTTATTACATTGTAACCCCGGCAGTCCCATTTTTCCTGATCCTGCTGCTCAATGTTTTCATGGTTAGGCACATTTCATTGACCAGCAGAGTCCGCAGTAGGCTCTGTGCTCACACAAATAGGTACACTGAGTCGAACACGGAAATGAGAAATCGAAAAAAATCCATCATTTTACTGTTTGCAATCTCGGCGAATTTCATCCTGTTATGGTCAACATTAACAGTTTATTCGATATGGAATCGGATGCGGTATATTGTGTCTTCCCGTGTGTATCTCCATTCCTTTCTGCGGGAATTGGGCTTCATGCTCCAGCTCCTAAGTTGCTGCACAAACCCCGTGATTTATGCCGTCACCCAGACTAAGTTCAGGCAGCAGCTGAAGAATGTTCTGAAATGTCCCTTTATCCAAATCCGTCAATCACTCAAATTCACTTATTAATCAAACCATCCGGGCTTATCTCATTTCAGTTCATCGTATGAGCAATGAAACAACCAGTTGCTACGGTAACAGACGGAGGGTAGAGCTGGTTTATCCAACCTTCGCCCACAGGGGTTTACAGGGACAGATTGCAATGTTTATCTCTACTCAGGGGCCGGTGACAAAAGGCAACATTCCACTGATTGTATCTATCACTTCGATTTGTA
>NC_057717.1:71759545-71762260 GCF_004010195.1 Chiloscyllium plagiosum | reverse complement strand
ACGAGATCGAGGACAAGGCAGAGAAGGGGTGTTGGAGAAACTGAGGGAGAAAGAAATGGGATAAAGAGTGGGGGGGATAAAGAGTGCTTAAAGAAGGAGAATGGGGCGAGGCAAATGGGCCAGAGAGAGATAGAGAAGAGGCTGGAGAGAGAGGAGTGAGGAAGACAGAGAGACAGGCCGGGGTGGGAGGGGAAGAGGGAGGGCGGAGAGAGAGAGGGATGGAGAGATCGGGAGGGAGACAGGCGTAAGGGAGGATGAAGACAGAGGGGAGAGAGTGTGTGGTAGGGTGAGAGTGTGGGAGGGATCGAAAGGGAGAGATATGGAGTGGACAGGAAGAGAGAAAGGGAAGTCACAGTGTAATAGAATCACAGAGATATACGACACAGAAGCAAAGTCTTTGGTCCAAATCATCCTTCCAACCTGGTATCCCAAGTCAATCTAGTCCCACCTGCCAGCACCCGACCCATATACCTCCAAACGTTTCCTATTCCTATACCCATCCAGATGTCTTTTGCATGTTTCAATTGTACTAGCCTCCAGCACTTCCTCTGGCAGCTCATTCCTGTGTGAAATGTTGCCCCTTAGGTCTCATTTATATCTTTCGCCTCTCAGCTGAAACCTTTGCCCTCCAGTTTTGGGCTTTGTGTATTTAACCTATCCATACCCCTCATGATTTCATAAACCACCATAAGGTCACCCCTCAATTTCCGACACTCCAAGGAAAACAGTGCTAGCCTATTCAACTTCTTCCTATCGCTCAAATCCTCCAACGCTGGCAACATCCCTCTGAGGATTTTCTGAAACCTGTGACATTTCACAACATCATTCAGATAGGAAGGAGACCAGATTTGCACGCAATTTCCAACAGTGGCCTAACTGATATCCTTTAGAGCTGCAACATGACCTCCCATCTCCTGAACTCAATGCTCTGACCAATAGTGGAAAGGTAGAGAAGGACAGAAGGGGAGAGAGGGATGGAGTGAAGGGGGAGGGAGGGGGAGCGGGGAGAGAGGGGGAGAGGGAGATGATGGGGAGAGAGGGGAGGGGGAGAAGAAGGGAGGCAGCGCGAGAGAGGGAGGAAGGGAATGAGGCACGGAGGTGGGAGAGAGAGGGGCAGAGGGAAAGAAGAAAAGTGGGTGATGATGGGGTGAGAGGGTACTGGGAGACGGAGAGGAGAGGGTGGAAAGTGGGAGGGAGCTGGAGGCAGAGCAGAGTTGCACGTAATATGCCAGAAGTGGCCGAACTAACGTCCTGTACATCCGCACCAGAGTTTTGCATAGATCCAGCATAATCTTCTAGTTCCTAAACTCAATGCATGTACCAAAAAAAAGCTAACACACCAGATTGACTGGTTTAATGCTTGTCGAAAGGGCCAAGTGGTTTAAGACGCCTGACACAACGAGTGTTCGCTGTTGCCTTGCATCAAAGCTGGTGATTTCTGGTCCCTTTCTTGGGGCGTGCATTCAAATGCCACTCCTCATATTCTCCTTTGTCCCCGAACAAATGTTGCCACGAAGTACACATTACAGCAAATTTCATCGCATTCTGCTGATGAGTCCCCGCATCCGCCATTCGGGGTGCCACGGTGGTTCAGTTGTTAGCAGTTCTGCCTTACAGTGCTAGAAACCCGTGTTCGATCCCAGCCACAGGCAAATGTCTGTATGGAGTTAACACGTTCTCCCCGTTGTTACCGGTTCGGCCAGAGCACTCAAAAATTTCTTAAGCAGGCAGCCCAGAGCAATGCTTCTCAACTTGGTTCAGTAAGTATACAGTGAAAAATACCTCGGTAAATTAGCTAGGTTAACTGCCTGGTTTCAAAACAAACAAAAATACATTCAGAATGAATGCAAAGAGCAGACTAAAGAAACCCTACAGATCTCAGTCTATCCAAACTAGATCTCGTTATGCTGTTCCGAATGTGTACAAACATCCCAACAAGCAAACACAAGTAAAAATAGTAAAATTGAGCAAGTGCTTACAGGTTGAATTTCGAAGGGAAGATGGAGAGACAGAGTTTAGCAGCCTGTTTCCATATACCTGTAGCTGACCGCCTGACTAGGTCTGGACTGAACCCCTCAGCTAGAGAGCTGACCACCCACCTTTTATTCGACAAGTCCCATCTAAAACATGACCACTTTGGCCTGAAATCTCATCTGTTTACATATAAACAAAATGCCTCTAAAAATCCTTTTTCATCTCTGTACAAAACTTGTCACCTTGGAGCCTGGAGTATTTTATGACCATCATCCGTGAGCCTGCAATTAACCTATGGTGTTCCGACCCACTTTTTATGGATGTGTTTTCGTTTGTTGTGTTGAGTAGGATCATTTCTGGTTCTTTCTCTGAGAGGATGGTAAGTGGGATCCAAATCTAGAATTTTGTCCCAGTCGAACTGGTGTCCCTTTTCGACAGTGTGTATGGATACTTGTGATTGCTGATCCTTGTTGGTGGTCAGTTGGTGCTCATTTATCCTGGCTGCCAGTTCCCTGCCCCTCTGTCCGATGTAATGATGGTTGCAGTTCTTGCAGGGTATTTTATGTATGACATTAATTTTGCGGGTTGTTGGGACGGGGTATGTTCAAATTTTTCAGTAGCTATTTATTGTGGTGGTATGTTTGTGGGTTACCATGATGTCTAGGGACCTGAGTTCTCTCGTCATCATCTTTGAGATGTCTTTGTATGGCAGGGTAGCTAGACTCTCTGGGGTGTTTTGAC
>NC_057717.1:71740607-71759045 GCF_004010195.1 Chiloscyllium plagiosum | reverse complement strand
AATCACGGGGAGAGCAGACAATTAAAACTGCAAGATTAGCAGCGGAAACAAGAGATGATTGAGTTGCTTCATAAGCCAGTTTGACTTCAGACATCAATTTCAGTCTGAGGGATAGAAATTAGAGAAAAAGAGAAATCCTCAGGTGCTTAGGGAAAAGGAGATCTCATTGAAGAGTGTTTACCACAGGGTAAAAAGGAAAGTCCTGAGGAAATAGTAGTAAAAAAAAGCTCAGATTGGACCTACTTTATTGCAGTGAAAACATGAAGTCGCAGCGTTGGTGGTTTAGAAAAAGCAATGGAAAGATAGATGTGGGAAAACAGGAAAAGCAAGTGAGTTTTGTTGGAGTTGTAAAATAAAGCACAAAAACGTACAACCTGGTCAGGGGTTAGTTGTGATAAAAAGTGCCATATCCCTGTAAAGTTACAAATTACAACACCAGTTATACTCCAACAGGTTTATTTGGAAGCGATAGCTTTCTGAACGCTGCTCTTTCATCGGGTAGCTGTAGAGAAGGACCATAAGACATAGAATTTATAGCAAAAGATTACTGTCATGCAGTCAGTGGGCTGAGGAGGACAGTTGGAGTTTAATTTAGATAAATGCAGGGTACTGCATTTTGGAAAAGCATATCAGCGCAGCACTTATAAACTTAATGGAAAGTTCCCAGTGAGTGTTGCTGAACAAAGAGATCTTGTAGTGCAGGAACATAATTCCTTGAAAATAGAGCCGTAGGTAGATAGAATAATGCAGAAGGCATTTGATATGCTTTCCTTTATTGGTCAGTGCATTGAGTCTAGGAATTGGGAGGTCATGTTGTACCTGTACAGGACATTGGTTAGGCCACTTTTGAATATTGTGTGCAAGTCTGATCGCCTTCCTGAGGTGCATGGATAGGATAAATAGACAAAGTCTTTTCCCTGGGGAGGGGGAGTCCAGAACTAGAGGGCATAGGTTCAGGGTGAGAGGGGGGAAATATAAAAGGGACCTAAGGGGCAACTTTTTCATACAGAGGGGTAGTGCATGTTTGGAATGAGCTACCAGAGGAAGTGGTGGAGGCTGGTACAATTACAACATTTAAAAGGCATCTGGCTGAGTATATGAATAGGAAAGGTTTGGAGGGAAATGGGCCAAGTGCTGGCAAACGGGAATAAATTAGATGAGGGTAACTGGTTGACATGGACGAGTTGGACCGAAGGGTCTATTTCTGTGCTGTACATCTCACTCTGTGACTCTTTAGTTGTTTTATCAGTGGTTACAGAAAGGATGTGTTGCAGGTTGCATGTGAATTGTCAGTCAGAGGTCATTTATGCGTAAGGAAAACTCAATACAAAATACAAAAACATTATTATTAACCTGAAATGTAGTTGAATTTCCTGGACGTACGATACATGTCAGATTCAAAAGGAGATTGAATGCATACTCAAAGATAATATACCTGGAAGTGAGTTGCAGCGACAAGCTTGATTATGTATGGAGTATCACAAAATCAATGCAGTTGCAACATCGGATTCATATCCTATTCCACATTTGGATCATGTTTGGAATGAGCTACCAGAGGAAGTGGTGGAGGCTGGTACAATTACAACATTTAAAAGGCATCTGGCTGAGTATATGAATAGGAAAGGTTTGGAGGGAAATGGGCCAAGTGCTGGCAAAGGGGAATAAATTAGATGAGGGTATCTGGTTGACATGGACGAGTTGGACCGAAGGGTCTATTTCTGTGCTATACATCTCTCATTCTGTGACTCTTTAGTTGTTGTATCAGTGGTTATAGAAAGGATGTGTTGCAGGTTGCATGTGAATTGTCAGTCAGAGGTCATTGATGCGTAAGGAAAACTCAATCCAAAATACAAAAACATTCTTATTAACCTGGAATATAGTTGAATTTCCTGTGATACATGTCAGATTCAAAAGGAGATTGAATGCATACTCAAAGATAATATACCTGGAAGTGAGTTGCAGCGACAAGCTTGATTATGTGTGGAGTATCACAAAATCAATGCAGTTGCAACATCGGATTCATATCCTATTCCACATTTGGATGATTACACTGAGAAAGTCGGGCAAGCATCTTATATTTCTAAGTTGGACATATTCAGATGATACTGGCAGGTACCTTCAGCTGGAAGACTGAAGATAATTTCGAATTTCGTAACACTGAATGGACTATACCAGTTTAAAGTCATGGCATTTGATATGAAAAATGCACCAATCGCATTTCAAAGGCTATCAAACAAAATTATTTCTGGATTATTGAATTGTATGGTGTATATTGATGACCTGGTGATTTTTAGTCTCACATGTAAGGAACGTTTGGAGCATCTATCAGAATTGTTCAATTGACTTTGGGAAATGAGCTTGGTGGCAAAGCTGGCTAAGAGTGAATTTGCAAAAGCCCAAGTCACATTCGTGGACAATGTCATTGGACATGGTCCAATGACCCCACGTGATGTGAAATCAAAGGCTTTTGGGGAGTTTCCCATATCATCGAAGAGGGCATTAGTACAATTCCTAAGATTGAGTGGTTTCCAATTGAAAGTTCATACTGAACATCAGCAGCATGGTTGCTTTACTATCGAAAAGTGTGGTGCTGTAGAAGAACAGCAGGTCTGCTCTTGGAGATGGTTGCTGCCACCACTCTCTATGTGTAGAAAGTCTGTTTGGTCTAATGTGGTGGAGGAAAACAATATCCTCATCTAAACAGACAAATTTTGTCATTTACATGACTTAGTTCATTACATATTAGCAACGAGTTGCAAGTCACATTGATTGTGTAGACATTGTTACAAAGGTTTTGAGAAGGGCCACATGTAAAATCTCTCAGAAATTTTGAATTCATGAAATTCAGTCAAATGTAAAATTGAGCATTTTGGTATAGATTTTGTCAAGAATAAATATACCATTTTTTTGTGCACGTGCCTTCTTTTCCCTGATCTGCTTTAAAGCAGAATAAATATCAAACTTAATCAGTGTAATCACTTTAAAATGTGGTTGAGCTCTACTTGTCTAGCCTGCAACATTGCTGTATGGTGCTAATTTATATGCATTGAACAAATTTACCAAATCATGGATTCTGCAATTAGAGTTTGAATGATTCAGTGAAACATTTTGAATTAAGGAATATTAATCATGCCTGGTATATTATGATTTTTAATAAATGTACTTCAAGTGTCACATACCTACACTTTTATTTTAGTGTTGTGGAATTCTACTC
The DNA here is from genome assembly GCF_004010195.1 of Chiloscyllium plagiosum. Classification (NCBI taxonomy): domain Eukaryota; kingdom Metazoa; phylum Chordata; class Chondrichthyes; order Orectolobiformes; family Hemiscylliidae; genus Chiloscyllium; species Chiloscyllium plagiosum. The sequence continues at coordinate 71,755,831 of NC_057717.1, read as the reverse complement.
AACCAAGATTCTATTTAATGTTCTTTTGTGTTCCTATAATTAATTTGATTAACTTCAATAACATATGTCTGCATTAAAAAGTTGATGAAATATGTGTTTTATTTATTTTCACATTTTTTTCGAGTCAACCTGTTCAGAGAGGTTGTTACACATCTCAGAAACAGATGACTTGAACCCGGGCCTCCCGATCCACATGAGGGGACATTACCACTGCACTGCAAGAACCTTTAGATATGAGTTTTTATTTAACTTATTTTTCTAATCAGCCTGTTCAGTGATATTGCACACATCTCTGGAGCAGGTGGGACTTGGACCTTAGCCGCTTGGGGTCTACTGCCAGGGACGCGGCCACTGCACCACAAGAGCTCCCCTCAAATACGCGATTAAATTACCCAGATGAACTTTTCCGACAGTCGGCAATAAATATTGGTCCCTTGGAAGATGAAACCAGACAGTTAATAGTGGAAATGTTGTGATTGCAGAGATGCTGAATCAATACATTGCCTCGGTTTTCACTGTGGAGGACAATAGTACCATTCCTATTGGAACGGGAAAGTCAGAGGCAATAGAAAAGGTAGATCTTAGAACAATCAACGTCGATCGGGAACAGGTACTGAACAAACTGTTAGGATTGAGGATAGACAAGTCCCCCAGGCCTGATGGCTCACATTCAAGGGTATTAAAGGAAGTGGCGGTGGAGATAGTGGATCCATTGATTACAATATTCTGACACTGGGAAAATTCCAGTGGATTGGAAAGTGGCTAATGTAATACCCTAATTCAAAAAGGGAGGAAGGCAGAATGTGGGAAATTACAGACCAGTTAGTTTAACGTCTATTGTTGGGAAAGTGTGAGAATCAATTATCAAGGAAGCAATTTGAAAAGTCAAAACACTATCCATCAGGGTCACGCATGATTTTATGCAGGCAAAGTCATGTTTGACTAAATTGCTAGAGTTCTTTGAAGATGCAACAAGCAAAATGGATAACAGGGCTCCTGCAGATGTAATATACCTGGAAGGAAGGCATTTGATAAGGTGATGCACGAAAGGTTAATTCACAAGGTTGGATCATAAAGGATTGGAGGTAATTTATTTAACTTGGTCAGGTGACTGGCTAATGGACAAAAGACAGAGTCGGGATAATTGTTTTTTTATCTGGAGAGCAAGATGTAACTGGGGTGCTGCAGGGTTCGGTCCTTGGACCCCAGCTAATTGCAGTCTCCATTAATATAGGGATAGAAGGCTGTATAGCCAAATTTGTGGACAACACATAAATAAGCGGGACAGTAAATTGCAACAAGGAATTAAGAACCTACAAATGGGTATAGGTTAGGAGAGTGAACCAAAATGTGGCAGATGGATTTTAAGGTGCATAAGTGCAAGGTCATGGATTTGGGCTAAAAAATTGGGTAGGCAACCTATTATCTTAATGGGGAGAGACTTCGAAGTGCTCCGGTACAGAAGGATCTGGGTGTCCTTGTTCATGAAACACAGAAAACTAGCATGCGAGTACAGCAGATAATGAAAAAAGTGAATTGAATGTTGGCTTTTATAGCTAAAGGAATAGAATATAAAGGTAAGGAAGTATTGTTGCAACTATACACGGCATTGGTGAGATCGTATCTCGAGTACTGAGCACAGTTTTCGTCCCTTTATTTGAGGAAAGATGTGGTAGCATTCGAGGCTGTTCAGAGGAGGTTCACTAGATTGATCCGAGAGATGAGGCGTTTGTCGTATGAAGCGAGATTGAACAGTTTAGTGCTACATCGTCTGGAAAAGAAGAATGAGAGGAGATCAAATTGAGATATTGAGATATTGTCGATAATAAAAAGCGTGGATAAAAAAGATGTAGGGCAGATGATAAAAAAAGGCTGACACTGCATAATGTAAGGGGGATTCAAGGTGCGATGTCATCATCTTCGGATAAGGGGTAGCTAATTTAAAGCAGTTGAGGAGAAACTACTTCTCCCAAAGGGTTGAGAATCGGTGGAATTAGTTACCCCAAAGTGTGGTGGATGCGGGGCAGTGAGTAAACTTAAGGAGGAGTTAGACAGATTTTTAATTGGTAATGGATTGAAGGGTTATAGGGAGAAGGCAAGAAAATACAGGTGAAGATTATATCAGCCATGATCAAATGGCAGAAACTATCCAGTGGGCCAGATGACCAAATTCTGCTTTTATATCTTATGAACTTACAATTCACCCCTGAGCAGGTGGGACTTGAACCCAAGTGTCTCAGTTCAGGACAGTTCTGAAGACTGGTCACCTGATCCAAAATGCTAACTCTGATTTCTCTCCACAGATGCTCCCTCCAACTCGCCCCCTACCCCCAAGTATGTGATTCCAATATATAAAATATTTAATGAAATGTTTTGCAATTTCTGTAACTGTTGACACCTGGAATCGTCAGCATGCCTGTTAAATGAAAATTGGTGGATTCCCTCAAAATCTTTCTTGCAATGAAAGAAGTATTTTAAATTCCAAAACAATCCCTTGACTCATAGTGTCATTTGAGCTACATGCAAGTAGCTCTTCACTACATTTTATTCAAGAGAACACTATTAGATTTTGATGTAGAGTCTATTCCTTTCTTGTTTTAATGTATCTGCATACACATGACTGGGAAACACTGATAACAGTAATTTCTCAGTACATCGCTTTCTTGAAACTACTGCATTCATAACTAAGAGAACATGTTTCTCAGGGTGCACTGTTTTTTAATGGATTCTTTGTGACTTTAGTGTGAAGCAAGCTGTTAATAATACAACATAATGATAAAAAAAGGCTGACACTGCAAAATATAAGGCAATTTTCTGCACCCGTTCATTATCTGCCTGTAAAATCTCGAGTTTTTTGGTTTGCTAAACTCAGCACGACTGTACTAAAGGGCAGGATAAAATATTGTGAACAGCTTGTGGTAGAGCAGAATACTGATCACTTGTGAAGTGTAAACTGGTGTTTTCTATTTACGTCTGTTATGTACCAAAAATTGTAATTCATTTTGTCTCACGTGGTAAGGTAACCAAAAGCATTATCGCTGTCAATTTAGTTGTTTCCGAAGGGAAATAGCTCAGGTATATTCACACAGTGATAGTTGGTTATTGAAAAACTCAGTGTTCAATAAGAAATTCTCCCAATATTTCATATCTAGCTAAATGAGAGCTTGGCCTAGGTTCTAACTGTACAACTGAATAATATACTGATTTTTTTTTTGAAACATATATTTAAAAAATCTTCTGGCTTATTAATTCTTTATATTGTTTGTGCTAAGTTCACAATAGAAGTGACTAAAAGAAGTTTGTGGAGTGAGGTGAGAAAGTAGATAAGAAAATTCGCTTGCATGTGCAGTTTTCAGTGATTGATTGGCTGGCAAGCTGATGTAAAATTGCAATTTGGGACACAGAATCAGAAATGTTATCGTGCATGAGGACATTTTTCAGCCCATAATGTCTGTATGGTGGAAAAGTACCATGGTTCAGATATTGATGAAGTTATAATGCATTAAAGGATACAGATTTTCTAATTGAGATTTTATAGTCTCCAGCAATTTGTTTTACTTTCAGATTTCCAGCATCTGTAGTTCTTTATCTTTCATGATAAATTTAATGTTTCGCAATTACAGGATAATTAAGTTTGTCAATGTTTGAAAGGTTTCTGAGCTGGATGTAGAAAAACTAATGCATGAATTGATGTGGTTGCTGGATCATAACGATTCAGCTGTTAGAAGTGAAAAATAGCTTCTGCTAGCTGCTTGTGCAACAAACTGCAGAATACAACATATTTGTACAATAAAAGTAAGGAATTTAGTGGAAGGTTGAGGAGAATGGAAACTATAGGCCTTGAAACAATCAAGAACTGCCTACAAAGCAACTCGAGTACTTGCTTTAATTCATTTTCTGTTCCAGTATCAAAGGAGGAACAGAAATCGCTGGACATTTTGGAGGATGCGTTTAGAACATAGAAGAATACAGCGCAGTACAGGCCCTTGGGCCCTCGATGTTGCGCCGATCCAAGCCCACCTAAACTACACTAACCCACTATCCTCCATATACCTATCCAATGCCCTCTTAAATGCCCATAAAGAGGGAGAGTCCACCACTGTTACTGGCAGGGCATTCCATGAACTAACGACGGGGGATGTGGGATGGGGAGGGGGAAGGTGGAAGAATGTAACCAAGGGGACTGAGAGATAAATGGGAGTGGCTGGAGGGAAGGTAACTAGGAATGTGATATGTAGATGAAGGTGGGGCGGTGATGGTGACAGATTGGAACAGATGGGTGGGAAGGAAGATAGACAGGTAGGATAGTTCAAGAGGGCACTGTCGAGTTGGACGGTTGGATCTGGGATAAAGTTGGGAGAAAGGAGATGAGGAAACTGGTGAAATCAACACTGATCCCTTGTGGTTGGAGGGTCCCATGGTGGAAGGTGGGGGTTCTTTCTCCAGGTGTCAGGTGACTAGAATTTGCCAGTAGAGGAGGCCCAGGACTTGCATGTTCTTGGGAGAGTGGGCGGAGGTGTTGAAGTTTTCCCTGAACACTATGGGCAATTCAGCATGGCCAATTCACCTAACTTGCAATTCTTTGGATTGGAGGAGTAAACACATGCAGATACAGGGAGAATGTGCAAACTCCACACAGAGTTGTAACTGAAGTCGAGGATGAAGTTTTCTAGTTAATCACCACCCTCAGTCTTCTTTCAGCTAGCCAATTTCAGATCTAAATCACGAAATCATCTGCAATCCCATATCTCGGTATTTTGCGCAATAGCATACTATGGGAAATTTGATCAAGGGCCTCACTGAAACCCATATACACCACATAATCTGCTTTACACTCACCCACCTGTGTGATCACCTTCTCAAAGAACTCAAAAGGTTTGTGAGGCATGACATAACCTTCACAAAACCGTGTTGACCATCCCTAAACAACGTATTCCTTTCTAGATGATGATAAATCCTCGTTATTATAAACTTTTCAAAACTTTTAGTACAAGCGAAGTCAGGCTCACTGGTCAATTATTAACAGTGCTGTCTCTCGCCCCCTTCTTGAAAAAAGGGGCAACATTTGCTATCAACAGTCTTCTGGCTCTTGACCTGGAGACTTTGACGACGTAAAGATCAAAGCCAAAGGTTTTGCAATCTCCTATTTGGCTTCCCAGAGAGTTCTTGGATAAATCCCATCCGTCTCCAGAATTGCTATCACCTCCTCTTTTCGAACCTCAAAACCATCTATTCTATTAACCAGTGTCTCAGTATTTCCCCTGACCTAAACGTCTTTTTCCAATGCGAATATCGAAGAAAAGTGTTTATTTAGCATTTCTCCTTTCTCCTCTGACTGGCTGTAAACTTAATCTAATCATTCGTTTATTGCTGCCATGCCGGTAGAATGCTTTAGAGCTTTACCTGCGCCTACCTGCTAACGTCTTCTCATGTCCTCTCACGCCTCTTCTTATCTGTCTTTTACGTCCTACCTGGTGTTGAAAAGAGTGGTGCTAGAAAAGCGCAGCAAGCCAGGTAGCATCCGAGGAGCAGGAGAATCAACAGTCGAGGAGATGTGGCCTCCTCTATATTGGGGAGACAGGCCGCCTACTTGTGGAACTTTTCAGAGAACACCACTGGGTCACCCGGACCAAACAACCCAACCACCCCGTGGCTCAACACTTCAACTCCCCCTCCCACTCCACCAAGGACATGCAGGTCCTTGGAGTCCTCCATCGCCAGACCATGGTAACATGACGGTTGGAGGAAGAACGCCTCATCTTCACCCAGGAATCCTCCAACCACAAGGGATGAACTCAGATTTCTCCAGTTTCCTCATTTCCCCTCCCCCACCTTGTCTCAGTCAAATCCCTCGAACTCAGCACCGCCTTCCTAACCTGCAATCTTCTTCCTGACCTCTCCGCTCCCACCCCCACTCTGGCGTCTGATCTCCAGCGTCTGCAGTCCTCACTTTCTCCACGTATATTTCCAAAGACACCCAGGTATCCAGACACACACCCTCGCACACCTCGACACACATACCCACGCTCCCTCACATGCACATCCACGTACAGGCACACACATTCACTCACCACATACAACCATATGGCCCCTCACACATACCCAAACACAGACAAACCTACAAGCACAACCCTCATACACGCATTCCCCGACATACTCGCATGCATACGCCCACAACACCACATCCATACCAGTAAACACACCCAGCCGTAGAGTCATAGAGTCACAGAATTTCTTTGGCACGGTGGCATAGTGATAAGCACTGCTGCCTCACGCGCCACAGATCCGGGTTCAATATCCTCCTCAGGCAACTGTCGGCGTGAGTTTCCTCCAGGTGCTCCGGTTTCTCCCCCATAGTCCAAAAATGTGCAGGTTAGATGAATTGGCCTTACTTAATTGCCTGTAACATTAGGTGTAAGGGAATGGGTCTGGGTGAGTTGCACTTCGGAGGGTCGGTGTGGACTTGTTGGGTCGAAGGGTCTGTTTCCACGCTTCAAGTAATCTAATCTAATCATACACACAGGTCCGCGCACTTACCTTCACACACAGCCAGACATATCCTAATATAAACACACCAAACACTTTCTGCACTAGACTGTCTACCTGCGACTCCAATTGCAAGGAACTATGAAGCTGCACTCCGAGGATATTACCGTTCAGTGCATAAGCCCTGCAAAAATTGGCACTTCCAAAATGAAGCAACTCACATTTAGCAAAATTCAACTCCATCTACCACTCTACAGCCCATTAACGCATCTCGAAAGAACAAAGAATAAAGAAAATCTACAGCCCAAGAACAGGTCCTTCGGCCCTCAAAGCCTGAGTCAATCCAAATGTACTGTCTAAACCTGTCTGTCAATTCCTCAACATTTCTATCCGTCTGCTCCCCACCTACTCATACATCTGTCGATAAGCATCTTAAATGAATCTACCATGCCTGCCTCCACCACCTCTGCTGGCAACTCGTTCCAAACGCCCACCACCCTCTGTGTGAAGTACTTGCCGCGTGTATCCTCCTTAAACTTTCCACCTCCCACCTTAAAAGCATGACGTCTTGTTATTGATTCATTCACACTGGAAAAAAGCTTGTCTCTGTCCATCCTGTCTATACCCTACATGATTTTGTGAACCACAATCAGGTACCCCCTCAATCTCTTTTTTTTTCATGTGAAAATAAACCGAACCTAATCAACGTCTCTTCACAGCTAGCACATTCCATTCCAGGCAACATCTTTGTAAACCTTCTATGCACCCTCTTAAAAGCGACCACATCCTTTGGTAAAGTGGCGACCAGAACTGTACACATTATTCTAAATGCGGCCGAACCAATGCCTTGTACAATGTTAAAATGACTGCCAGCTCTTATACACAAAACCCCGTTCAATGAAGGCAAGCATTCTATATGCCTTCTTGACCACAAGATCAAGATGCTGTTGTACGTTCAGGAAAACTTCTTTGTTGTCTATTACACCTTCAATTGTGGTGTCGTCAGCATACTTATTACCTTTTCCTCATATGTTCACATCCAAATTATTTATGTAATTGACGAAAAGTAGCGGACCCAGCATCATTCATTGGTCACAGGCTTCCAGTCTGAAAAACTTTCATTCACCGCCACCCACTGCCTTCTGCCTTCAAGCAAATTCTATATCAAAATGGCTAACCTCCCTGCATCCATGTGATCTAATCTTCCTAAAAGGTCTACCGTGAGGAACTGCGTTGAATGCCTTACTGAACTCCATACAGATTTGTATATATGTGTGTGTGTGCGTGTGTTAAGGAATCTGTTCTATCCATCCTGGATTTCCAAGACCAGCTTTCAAAGGTACAGCAAACGCAAGAGCAGAGTGCAAAGAAACTTTCATTGAACAAAGGACTGGTAACAGAGCGGGGTCACCTTCTTCAAGACGACCTGCAGCTCCATGGGAGAACGGTGCTCTTCACGTTATCGTTCGTCTTCTATGATGTGGAACCTTCCAGGCAGGAGTGTGTAATATACCAGTCATCTCCCATTATGTCGACATTAGTGTCATCATTTCTGATGGAGAATACAAATGTTGCATGAGGTGAATACAATATTTCCCCCCTCAGCAGGAGCTGCCGGTTGTATCCTTGTTTTCCCAGTGTAGGGAAATTCCCGCTTGCGTCCATAGTTCTGCAAGGTCCCCATTGCAATTTGGAGAGGTAGAGGAACCGAAGGAAATCTCAGTCCATTAATGTTACGGTGTGCCTATGCACAGTACATTATGGTGTTGCATACACCCGGAACTGGTAGTAGCCACACCCTCTTCACTAAAAAGCAACCTTCCATTTCCATCTTCATCGGGTCTCCACGTAGGAAGAAAGGATGGCGTCTCCGATGAAGGTCGTTGCCTTGGTATAATGCATCAAAATATCCGCCCACTCACCTCTCCCCATCGCCAACCAAACAAATTAAAGTATCCCATATGCACTGAGAGGAACGCGGCCACTGGGAAAATCGGGAGATGGCGCAACCCTTCCAATGTTGGAACGCGTCTGTGTGAACCATGCAGTGCATATTGAATGACAAAGTCCAGTCGTCTTTCTCTGTTTCAGTAACATGCTGTCTTCAGTTCTTCCTGAAAAAAACAAACAATGATCGTTTATACATCATGTTGTGTTACAACTGTCAAGCTATTATCACTGTCTTTACCTGTCAATATCTAATTGCAGACTCTCCACTGTCTCTTGCTAATTTAATGTCTTGCTTATCTCAGTCATAACTAAACGCATCTGTTCCATCCTGATCACTGATATAGATGTTAAATAACTAAGGACCCTGCACTGGTCACTGTGTGTATCCACTTATTACCACTTTCAAACTGATTAAGACTGATGAATCCCGGCCATCTGTTTCTTGTTCGAAAACCAGCCGTCCCCAATTCCTGTGCAGCACATTCGAAGGGCTGAATAAGAACAAGGGGCGTCAGTTGTCAATTCAGCCCCTGGAGCCTGTTCTGCCATTTAGTTGAATCATGGCTGATGTCATCTCGGCCTCAGTTCCACTTTCCTGCCCGCTCTCCATATACCTTCATTTACTCACTGTCTCAGCATTACTGCACTCTTACACAGATTTACAACCCCTTGAGAGAGGTCAGCTCTCCTCACCGTGTTTTAACTCTGATCCTCCTGTCCTAAATCTCTGGTCTCTTGTTCTAGATTGTTCCACGTGAGGAAATAATCACTTCACAACTACAGTGTCAATCAACTTCAGCATCCCGCAGACCTCTTTGAGATCTCATCGATACTCGAGAGAGTATAGGCGTGAACTGCTTAATCTCTCATCACAAGAGAAACTCCTCATTTCTGGCATCAATTTACTGAACCAGGTCGGAATGCCTGCAACACAAATCCATCCTTCCTCAAGTCAGTGCATCGTAACTGTATTTCAGATTCTGTCTCACGTATGCCTTGCAAAGCTTAAGCACAATCCGTACCTTTATGCTATATTTTTATAAATAAGCCTTTCTCAGTACCTGCTGTACTTGCATGTGAGTTACCTGTGATAGGCATGTGGACACCCAGATCACTAGGCAACTGAGTACTCTAAAGTTTCTCTTCATTTAGATCAAAATTTGTTTTTCTATTACACTTGCCAAATTGAATAACCCCCTGATTATCCATATTAACTTCCGTGGCCAAATGTTAGCCCATTCATCTTGAGACTTGAGAAGGCTGAATGGACTGATCCTGTTGCTGTGCAACAGGATATTGGTGCTGCATTGCTTACGCTGGGTACTATATGCTGGAGGGCCTTATTGACCTCCTTCTGTAACGGTATATCAGGCTCCAGGGGCGGAATGGACTCCTCCTGATCTGATGTAGCAGGGTCAAAGGCCTGAATATCTTTCTGCTGTTCCTGCGTAACAGACATAGATGTGGAATGGATTCCTCCATTTGCTTTGTAATTGGCTTCTGTTGCTGACTTCTTCTGGACTTTCATGTAAAAATAAGGTCATCTTTCATTCCTCAAAACTCCAATGTATATTGGATCAACCTCATCGGCTTTTTCTTATATGTTCACATCTTCATCCCAGGAATCATTTAAGGGAACCATCGCTGAGTTGTTTGCAATGTGACAGCATATTTTCTTCAGCAAGGAGACTACTTCTGTACACGCTATTCCAGATGTGGTCTCACTAAGATGCAATATAGCAGCAGCAACACTTACCAGTCTGCTATAAGGTTCCCACTATGTTATTGGAGTCTCAGCTGCCTTGAGGAATGCACAACATTTTAAACTATCATTGTCCTTCTCTACTCCACCCACACCAGAGACTCGAGATATCTGGTGAAAATGTTAAAAAGGACACAGGAGAAAAAAACAAATCTGATGTGGCGAGATGACCGCAAATTTGCATCTACAATTAATCCCCGCCCCCACCCCACCCCCAAAGAACACACGGCTTATATTCCACAGAATCAGGTCACTTGGAGTTGAGAAAAAGCAAAGAGAAGCTTACATTGACAGTAATTATATAACAGAATCAAACCTGCAACGCAAATGCGTGCATGTTATAAAAAAGGTAATTAGACATACACGTTTGTGAGTACTGCAGTAATAACGAATAGATTCAAGTTGCATCTAAACAGTGTTAACCAACGTGTATATTAATTCTGGTAAAATTGATTTCATGAGCGTGTGTGAGGTGCGTTGTTTTAAAAGAATACTGAGCACCGAGCTAGAGATCAGGGTGTTTTGGAATTGCTGTTGTGTGATCCGAAGTGCTAATTGAAAACCTTGCTGTAAAAGATCTTTTCGCAAGACTGATCTTAACATATTGCTTTTCTTTTATGAAGTTTGAGTAAGATTGTTTTTGCTTTTTTTTTGAAGTCGCGGTTATAAACCTGAGTCATACAACCACGAAGTTGGGGGTGGGGGGGGGGGGGAGCAGGGGGGGCAGGTTGGCTTCAGTGAATTGGAAAAATATACATGAAGAAGATTTAATCAAAGACAGCAATTTACACTGCAGAGTGTACAAAATACATATATCCTTTTAACGTACAAACAATATCTGCAAGTGTTGTAAACTTGCTGATCATGCACCTGTACATTCGGCCAAATTATTTATGTACAGGAAAAATTACAGTGGCCCCTGAACGGATTCCTGTGAAACACCACTGGCCCCAGATCTCCACACTGAGAAAGTCATTTCCACTACGATTCTCCGTCTCCAGTTGTTCAGCCAGCTCTCTACTCGTTTATTTAGTACACTCTAGAGCCAATGCGACTACACCTTCTCATCAGCCTACTGTAGGGAATCTTATCAAAAGCCTTGTTGGAGTCCATATATTTACAGTAATTCAGTTTTTTTTTTCATTATTCCTGGAAAAAAATCACAGGTTCACAGGTATCCACCTTTCGTGCCAGCTGTCACATTGTTGATCATTGCTCATCCAAATAGAAATTTTCTTCTTTCTCTTGGCAACTTTATTTCATGCCTATCCCAGTTAGAATTGTTCCATTTATCGAAAACGTTGACATTACATGCACATATGTGAGGCCCCAGCACTAGTCACTGTGTCCCTGCAGTCGTTAATTTGTGCTAAACTGGTACAGAATGATTTATCCCTTATCTATCCCGGCTCTCGGCTCAGTAACCAGTCCTTCCCGTGTTCCTGTATCGGAGGTTTGAAAGACTGAATGTTCCCTTCCATTTCCTGAGTAACAGACATATTGGATTTAAATATCTGCTCGAATTGCTGTCTTACAGCATCAAATGGCTGAAGAACTTTATAGTGTCTTTGTCTAAACCTTTGATGCGCTGAATAGCCTGCTTCAGTTTCGGTGTAGTTGCAAATGGTGCTGATAATTTTTGAATCAACATAGAACAGCCCACTTCTGACAATATGATGGAGGAAGCATGATGCAATATGATGCTGCAGCTGCTGAGAGCCAAAAGTGCCTTATGGATGCCCAGTTTCCATTTGTTCGTTCCTTTAGAAGTATGCCTTACTTCACAGGAGGTACTACCAAATAACACAGTGGGCAATATCTTCAAGATGAGCATGAGACGTCCCTCCCCGAGGGCTGTATGCTCCGACAGATATCGTGAGGGACAGATCCACCTGTGCAAATGTGTTTGGTGAGAATCATTCCCTCTTTTTGGCTCCGTCATCACTTCCCACGGTCTGGTTGCAGAGCCTTTGAGCTCCCTCCATGCTCAGTCAGTGGTGGACCGGTGGCAACACCCTTGATTATGGGCATTGGTTTCCCACGCACAGAATACGGTCTTTGTCTTTGTCATGATCAGTGTTTGCTTCGATTTGTTTTCAACATCGTGGCGAACTGATGGAACACCGCGGGGTGGGGTGGAGGGCAGTAGAAATCCGTCATCAGACATTTTCCTTGGCAATTTTTGACTTGTTATATTGAGATATCCCGGATTTTGTAATCAGTGTTGGGGAATGTCAGGGTAACTCCTTCCCTGACTGTATCCCACGGTGTACGAACACTGGTAAGTCTGTCCTGCCGGTTGGACAGGATATACCCAGGAATGGTGATGGGGAGTCATGAGACATTACCCATCAGGACTGATTTTGTGAATATGACGACATCATAATTTTTTCTCACCGGCCAATAAAGGAATTAATGTGACATTTGAGCGAGGAACATTGGGCAAAAAAGCTGGACGAAAGGCACTCTATCTGAATGCGTGTTTGATTCTCAAAACAAGCTGAGAAAATCATTGCATTCATTGAGAGAATTGGATATGTTTTAAGGAAATTTGAGAGTCATCCCGACAGTATGATCAATATTGGGAACTAAATATGCAGAACATTTTCTAGCTCGCAGTGCTGGACAGAACTCAAATGGAGGTGGAGTAAATAGCGCAATAAGGGATGGCATCTATTTTTTTCATTAAAGAAAATCTTACATTATTCCATACGCGACATTCTCTGAAACATTCGGTAACCAACATTCCCCGGAACATTCTACTGCTGTCATTGTTTATGAATGGCTTGCGTCAGTGAATTGAACACAATGTGAGGTCCAGAAGGAAGAGATCCCGTTCCAGAGAGAAGGAGAAACAAAAGTTAATACTTCTAAGGCAGTTGAAACGGTGAGTACGTTTTCGCTGCGTGAATACTTCTTCACGACAGAGAATGGACAACAATTTAGACTAAACGACAGAATTTTAAACAACATTTGTCTTCAAGGCACTGGGAGAGAATCCTTCAGGACAGCAAAGCTTTCACCCTCCGTATTAGGAACTGTAAAGTAGTGACCTGAGTCTGCTCTAAAGTGATCTAGTGTGTCAGAATGTTCCAGACAACAGCTGTTCTAATGGATGTATCTCTGTGTGTTTTTGGGAGGGACGATTTATTGTGTATTCTGTCACACTGATATCAGCAATTCAGATATTCCCATTTGCTCCTTCAGGTCCATTTATTTTAATTAATCTCTGAACACAATGACATATTTGAACATCTCACTGGGTCCTCAGTCAAACTGATAACTTTGCCTCGAGGCTGATGTTACAATTGTTTGTTTTTCTTCCTCACAGTTAATGCATTGACGCTCTACGTCCTGCTTGAGAAAGATTGTGGATTGTCTCAATGTGCCAGTCGTTATCTGGGGGCCATGGCAGGGGCGGATCTACTGGTCATTATCCTCGACCTGATGCTAAGACATATTCCTATTGTTTATGCAGAACAGTTCTCTTTCCTGAAGTCCATCCCCGTGTGTAATATCCACGCCGTTTTGCTTTATGCAGCCACTGACTGTTCAGTCTGGTTCACCATCATTTTCACCTTTGATCGGTTTGCAGCCATCTGTTGCCAGAAAAGTAAATATTGCACTGAGAAAACGGTCGCTGTAGTTCTGGGAACAGTGACTGTGCTGAGCTGTTTAAAGAACATTTTCTGGTATTTTATGGTCACAACTCAGTGTTGGCTGTGGCACGGGCCGTGGTTCTGTCAGGCACCATCGTTTGTTTATTTCTCCCGTGTTTGGATCACAATCGAGTCCATCCATTACATTATAACCCCGGCTGTCCCATTTTTCCTGATCCTGCTGCTCAATGTTTTCACGGTTAGGCACATTTTAGTGACCAGCAGAGTCCGCAGTAGGCTCTGGGCTCATTCAATTAGATATGCTCAGTCTGACACGGAAATGAGAAATCGAAAAAAATCCATCATTTTATTGTTTGCGATCTCGGCCAATTTCATCTTGTTATGGTCAACATTAACAGTGTATTCGATATGGAATTGGATGCGGTATATTGCGTATTCCCCTGTGTATCGACATTTCTTTGTGCAGGAATTGGGCTTCATGCTCCAGCTCTTAAGTTGCTGCACAAACACCGTGATTTATGCAGTGACCCAGACTAAGTTCAGGCAGCAGCTGAAGAATGTTCTGAAATATCCCTTTTCCCAAATCCGTCAATCACTCAAATTCACTTATTAATCAAACCATCCGGGATTATCTCATTTCAGTTCATCGTATGAGCAATGTAACAGCCAGTTGCTACGGTAACAGACGGAGGGTAGAGCTGGATTGTCCAACCTTCGCCCACAGGGGTTTACAGGGACAGATTGCAATGTATATCTCTACTCAGGAGCCGGTGACAAAAGGCAACATTCCACTGATTGTATCTATCACTTCGATTTGTAAACAGTAAACATTTTCATTAAAATATACCGAGCAGCAGAGCGAAAGATATTGTTGTTTGTTGTTGCATTAAAGAAGATGAGTTGGAGAGACACAGTCTCAGCCCCAAGTCTTGGTCCTCATGGAAAGGGAGGAGACCGGGACCGAGCTCTGGAGTTGGGTTGAAGTAACTCTGTTCTTGTTGTCTCCTCTGGATCCTCCACACTAATCTGGCCCGTGGTATTCTTTATCTCCATTGAAATGCCTCCGTGCCTTTCTCTCTATCTCCAACTCCTCCGTCTCCCTTCATGTCCCCTACCTCATCTCTTGCACCCCTTCACTTGGGGAAAAGTGAGAGAGAAAGGGGAGGTGGGAGGGGTGTGAGGGAGATAGGGGGCAAGGGAGAAAATGGGTGTTGGAGAAACTGAGGAGGGAGAAAGAGAGGGGGAGAAAGAGTAGGGGGGTAAAGCGTGCTTAAAGAAAGAGAATGGGGTGAGGCAAATGGGCCAGAGAGAGATAGAGAAGAGGCTAGAGAGAGAGGAGTGAGGAAGACAGAGAGACAGGGCGGGGAGGGAGGGGGATACCGAGGGCGGAGAGAAAGATGGATGGA
>NC_057717.1:71736069-71740291 GCF_004010195.1 Chiloscyllium plagiosum | reverse complement strand
AGCTCAAATCCTCCCACGCTGGCAACATCCCTCTGAAGATTTTCTGAAACCTTTCAAATTTCACAACATCTTTCAGATAGGAAGGAGACCAGAATTGCACGCAATTTCCAACAGTAGCCTAACCGATGTCCTTTAGAGCTGCAACATGACCTCCCATCTCCTGAATTCAATACTCTGACCAATAATGGAAAGGTAGAGAAGGACAGAAGGGGAGAGAGGGATAGAGTTAGGGGAGAGGGAGGGGGAGCGGGGATAGAGGGGGAGAGGGAGATGATGGGGAGAGAGGGGAGGGGAGAAGAATGGAGGCAGCGCGAGAGAGGGAGGAAGGGAATGAGGCAGGGTGGTGCGAGAGAGAGGGGCAGACAGAAGAGAAATGGGGAATGATTGGGTGAGAGGGGAGTGGGAGAGGAAGAGGAGGAGGGTGGAAAGTTGGAAGGAGTTGGAGACAGAGCAGAGTTGCACGTAATATTCCAAAAGTGGCCGAACCAACGTCCAGTAAATCCACACCAGAGTTTTGCATAGATCCAGCATAATCTTCTCGTTCCTAAACTCAATGCCCTTACCAAAAAAAAAGCTAACATACTAGATTGACTGGTTTACAGCTTGTCGGAATGGCCAACGCGTGTTCGCTGTTGCCTTGCATCAAAGCTAGTGATTTCTCGTTCCTTTCTTGGGGTGTGTATTCAAATGCCACTCCTCATATTCTCCTTTGTCTCCGAACAAATGTTGCCACGAAGCACTCATAACAGCAAATGTCATCGCATTCTGCTGATGAGTCACACCATCCACTATTTGGGGTGCCACGGTGGTTCAGTTGTTAGCAGCGCTGCCTTACAGTGCTAGAAACCCTTGTTCGATCCCAGCCACAGGCAAATGTCTGTATGGAGCTAACACGTTCTCCCCATTGTTATGGGCTCGGCCAGAGCACTCAAAATGTCTTAAGCAGGCAGCCCAGAGCATAACCTCTCAACTTGGTTCGGTATGTATACAGTGGAAATTACCTCGGTAAATTAGCTAGGTTAACAGCCAGGTTTCAAAACAGACAAAAATACATTCAGAATGAATGCAAAGAGCAGACTAAAGAAACCCTACAGATCTCAGTCTATCCAAACTAGACTTCATTATGCTATTCCGAATGTGCACAAAAGTCCCAACAAGCAAACGCAATTAAAAACAGTAAAATGGAACAAGTGCTTATAGGTTGCATTTCGAAGGGAGGATGGAGAGAGAAAGTTTAGCAGCCTGTTTCCATATACCTATAGCTGATCGCCTGACTAGGTCTGGACCAACTCCTCAGCTAGAGAGCTGACAACCCACCTTTTATTAGACAAGTCCCATCTAAATCATGACCACTCTGGCCTGAAATCTCATTTGTTTACAGACAAACAAAATGCCTCTCAGAATCCTTTTTCACCTCTGTACAAACGTGTCACCTTGGACCTGCAGTGTTTTATGACGATCATCCGTGAGCCTCCAATGAACCTCTGGTGTTCCGACCCGCTTTCTATGTAATTGTCTTGGTTTGTTGTGTTAAGTAGGATCACTTCTGGTTCTTTCTCTGAGAGGATGGTAAGTGGGATCCAAATCTAGGATTTTGTCCCAGTCTAACTGGTGTCCCTTTTCGACAGTGTATGGATACTTGTGATTACTGTTCCTTGTTGGTGGTTAATTGGTGCTCATTTATCCTGGCTGCCGGTTCCCTGCCCCTCTGTCCATGTAATGATTGTTGCAGTTCTTGCAGAGTATTTTATGTTTGACGTTCATTTTGCGGGTTGTTGGGACGGGGTGTGTTCAAAATTTTCAGTCGCTATTTAATTTGATGGTATGTTTGTGGGTTACCATAATCTCTAGGGACCGGAGTTCTCTCGTCGTCATTTTGAGATGTCTTTGTACGGCAGGGTGGCTAGACTCTCTGGGGGTGTTTTAACTTCTTGCTCAGGTTTGTTGTGTAGCAATAGGTAGACTGCGCTTATTGGGTAGCTGTTGTTCCTGACGAAAGGCCAAGGGAGAGATGCATGAATGCCACAGCCGTATGTATGAATGCCACAGAACTGCCCAGATACACAACTATGGGAGCAATCATCCGAAAGTCCATAAGCGGAACTGTAACAGGACATTCTTTAAACGAGCCGCAACACATTGCAGCACCCAGGAAATACGAGCAACTGAGACAAAACAAAGAACAATCACACTTAAACAGCTCTTGATGAAATAAAGAGAAAAGTACCAACAATCAGCTGAACTAACGTCAGAAATATACTACTCTGCAAGAACTGCAACAGACATTACTATGGACCGATCTGGAGGAAAGAAACAACTAGGATACGTGAGCACTAACTCGTCACCAAAAGACATGACTAACTACCACCAGTTACACACACACACAGACGAAGAAGGACAGGCGAAACAAAAGCATACACGAGAAATCGTAGATGCTTGGGATCCAGAGTGAAACTCTATTAACAGACATATCGGTTTGGACCACATTTAACAACCTCTCACAAAAAAACTGTGGTGATATCAATCATCACAACTGACCAATTCACATGAATGACATACGAGACAGAACACCAGCGCTTTATCGGAGGCTCACTGATGTCGTTACCTAGTGCAATGATGAAATCCCTGAATACAAATATTTCAACTAAGCGAGCCAACTTAAAATCTGATCCACAAACTGAGCTACAAAGTTCACTAAAGTCCTCTCTAAATTTCTTGATTAAGGGAATGATTTGCAAAACGACATAGGTACATTTGTTAACTGCGAAGCTGTTTCACTTGAAGGGGAGAGAAATATCCTTGAGTACATCCTTAGAATGAAAAGAAGATACTTTAGAACGGAGATAAGGAGAAACGTATTTCGCCAGGAACTGATGAATCGGTGGAGTTAAATGCCACAGAAGGCTGTGGAGTCCAGGTCATTCAGAACATTTAAAACAGAAATAGATCATTTGTTGATTGCCAAATCGATCGCAAATGGGGTTGAAAAATCCTGTCACCGTGGATTGAATGGTGGAGCACACTCGAGGGACTAAATAGTCTAATACCTTTTCCAATATCATATGGTTTTCGGGACTAATGTCATTGCACTGGATGGGTTGCAAAGGAGAGTCAGCGGGATATTGCCAAAGTTGGAGCATATTCCGCACTGAAAATAAGCTTTGGTTCTTGTTTGGAGCAGAGAATGTTGAGAGAACATCTGATCAGGGTCCACATGATTTTGAGAATAATGTGCAGAAATTAGAGACACCCCCGCATTTAGTCGCACAACCAAGAAAAATATGCAAAATAATAAAGCACATTGGTTTGGATTCGAAGAAGGAGGGCATTAGGTATCTGGAATGCGTTGCTTGAAAATGCAATGGCTACAGGAAATCTTGGCAGTGCAGACTCAATGGGTTGAAAGGCCTCTTCTGGCATGCATCAATCTTTGACTTTACGATTGAATATTCTATGAATTCGATAAATAATCATCATATGGCTGTCACGACATAATCCAATCTGGAGATGGTGTAATCCAATAGGAGGGTTTTGATAGTACTGAAGCGTGTACAGAGGAGATTTGACAGGATAGAGTATGGTCTGGAAAGGTTTAGCCCGAATTGACTGGGATTATGAATTTCATTTATTAAAAGGGACTGAATTGAATAGTATTCCTCTCCGGCACGGAGGCGATGGGAAATAAAGTAATTAAGATGCAAAGAATTATGAGGACCAGAGATGCGGTGCTCAGACATAAACTGTTTTTTTTTTCCTTTTGCTATAGAAATGAATGTTAAAACTCCATGGAAGTCAGATAAGAGGCAGAACGTTTGGAGCGGATATGATGAAAAATGGTTTTGCTGAGAGGTAATTGTAATCTGGCACTCACTAAGAATTAAGTTGCTCGAGGTATAAATTTCATAATACGAAGCAAACATTTAAATAGCGACGTAAAACATGTACAATGTTGCAAGTCAAGCACTGGAAAATTGGGTTATGATAGTTTCGTGGTTGCGCTTGACAAGTGCAATGCAATGGACTGAAGTCACTTATTGGACGAGCCCATGGCGATTTTTGCAATTGTTCTTTATTAACTGTAATCGAAACTGCATTGCCTTTTTATTTATATGTCATTACTGTTACCTAATAGGAACTGTCTCGATCTAAAGCTGAGGAGAGGAAAATAGTTGCCTGAACTCTGCAATGTGTCCGTTTTGCATCAGTTCAATGACTTTCTCCT
>NC_057717.1:71649610-71735569 GCF_004010195.1 Chiloscyllium plagiosum | reverse complement strand
GAGGAGCTGTTTAGAATTGACTGGGAGAGGACCAAACACGAAAGACAATGGAACAGCAATGGCAGGAGTTACTGTGAGTAATTCAGGAGTCACAGCAAAGATTCATCCCAAGGCAAAAGAAACATACTACAGGGAATATGACGTAACCATGGCTGACGAGGGAAGTCAGGGATAGCACAAAAGCAAAAAAAGAAAGAATATAATGTACAGAAACGCAGCGGAAACGGGAACAGAGAGAAGCTTGCAAAGATCAACGGAGGACAACAAGAAAAAGAAATAGCAGGAAGAAAATTAGTATGAAGGTAAAGTATCCTGTAACATAACGGAAACTGTAAGAGATTCTTTAGATATGCAAAGGGGCAAAGGTGAATATTTGGCTGCTGGAAAATGACACAGGAGAGACAGGAGTGGGAACAAAAGAAATGTTTGAGGAACTGAAAATTTACTCTGCTCCAGTCTTCACTTTAGAAGACTTGAGTAACTTCCCAAAAATTCAAGAGAATGACGGGGCAGAGTTTGGAATATTGTCCATCACCAAGCAGAAAGTGCTAGAGAAACTGAGTGGGCTGAAGCTGAATAAATCACCAACATCAGATGGAATACATGACAGACTTATAAGGGAGATAGCTGAAGAGATACAGCAAGCCTTCGTGATAATCTTTCTGGATTGCGAAAGTCAGAGAGGGCCCCAGAGAACTTGAAAAGCGCTAAAATAACACTACGGTTTAAAAATGAAGTAAGTGAGAAGACAGAAAATTAACAGACTAAATCCCCTTACATAGGTCGTAGATAATCTCCTTGAATGCACTGAGAAGTATGAGATTTCTGTATATTTGTAAGTGCATGGGAAAATAGGGCATATTCAGCATGGTTTTGTCAAGGGAAGGATTTTCCTGAAAGAGCTGCTAGAATTCATTGAGAAATTAAGGAGCAGCTTTGACCAAGGGCAGCCAACGAATGTTATCTACGTGGACTTCAAGAAGCCCTTTGATAAGGTGCCGCGCAGAAGGATGTTGAGTAAAATAGGGGACCTTGGTGTTGGAGGAAAGGTGTAGCATGTTTAGAAGCTTGGCTGTCTGTCAGAAAGCAGAGAGTTGTGGCAAAATATTCCTTCTCAGAATGGCAGCAAGTGATAAGTTGTGTTCTGCAAGGCTCAGTGTTGGGACTACAAATTTCCCTTTTTAATTTAAGGATATAGATGCAGGAACTGAGGGAATTCTGGCTAAGTTTGCAGATGATACAAAGATAAGTACAGGGAGAGGTAGCATTGAGAAGGTGGCTAAGCTGCAAAAGGCTGTCAACAAAATCGGCAAAGAATGTGTGAAATTGCGAGGTGATACACCTTAATAGAAACAACAGAGGTATGGAATATTTCAAATGGAGGAGAAAATTCAGAAGTCTGAAGAGCAAACAAACTTGAGAGTTCTACTCCAGTATTCCCTTACGTTAAACTTGCAGGTTAAGACAGTAATTAGGAAGACAAATGCAATGATGGCATTAGTTTTGAGAGGACTTGAATATAAAGGCAAAAATTTATTTCTGGGCTTATGTAAGGCTTTCGACTCTCATGTCCAGCATCTGCAGTCCTCACTTTCGCCATGAGAAACTGAATAGCCCTGATTGAATGGCGGAGCAAACTCGATGGGCTGAATGGTCTAATTTCTGCTACTATCTCATCTACTCTTAGTAATATCGGACTCCTCATTCTTCATTTTAGATGCATTATTGAATCTGATATTCGTACAATTTATAAATAGTAATATTCCAAGACGGATTATTGGGCAATATCATGATTCCTCCCTCCAGTCTCAGCAGCCGTTTCCGCCAATTCCATCGTTTTCTGTCTCCTACCCAATGTCATAATCGCTCTGTAATTGAAGTACAGTCAATGGCATATTGCCACAGTTCATTGACATCGACAACAGCAACAACATGACCCTCATCTGCCCTCTCTGACCCTGCAATAACAATTTGAATTGCATTTGGTAGGACAATTTTCTATTAACGTAGAACATGGAACAGTAAAGCACAGTCCAGGCACTTCGGCGCTGGATGCCATGACGACGTTTTATCCTACTCATAGATCAGACGAACCTACATACCCTTCGTTGTACTATCTTCTATGTGTATATGCAAGAGTCACTTGAATGTCTCTAATTTATTTGTGTCTACGCATTCCACGCAACCATGACTCTCTGTGTAAAGAAGGTTCCTCTTTTATCTCCCTCGAACCTTCCTCCAATTAACTACAAGTTATGTCCTATTAAGATAGCCATTTCCATCATCGGAAAAATTCCTTGATCATTTAATCTATCCGTGCCTCTCATCGTCTTGTATATCTCTGTCAAGTTATCTCTCACCCTACTTTTCTCCACTGAGAAAAAAAAAACATGGTTCCCCCAGCCTTTCTTCCCAAGACATGCCCTCTGGTCCAGATAGCATCCTGTTTAATCTCCTCTGCACGTACTCTAAGGATGCCATATGCGTCTTATTATGGAAGCGAGTAGAACTGAACACAATATTCCAATTGTAGTATAACCAGGGCTACACGGAGCTTGAGCATAACTCGCGGTTCTTAAACTCAATCCTCCTCTAATAAAAGCCAACATAAAATGCGCCTTCTTAACAACTCTGTCAAATTCGTGGCAATTTTGAACAATCCATAGACATGGACTTCAAGATCCCTCTGTTCCTCAACACTGCCAAAGGATCACGCCTTTAACCATGTAATCTGCATTCAATTTCGATCTTCCCAATTAATTCACAGTTTTCCAAGTTGAATTCCATCTGCCACTTCTCAGCTCAGTTCTGCATCTGGTCAATATCACGTTGCAATCTCCAATAGATAATAGTATGTCCAGAACAGCACCAACCTTCGTTTCATCAGCAAACGTATTAATACACCATTCCACTTACTCTTACAAGTCATTTATAACAATTACAAAGAGCAAAGGTCGCAGAACAGATCCCTGCGGAACACCACAGAACATCAAGCTCTAGGCTGAATGCTATGACCCAGCCAACTTTTTATCTATTATGCCAGATTGCGCCGTGCCCCATGCTTCCTTACTTTCTGAATGAGCCTACCATGGGTAATCTTACCAAATGACTTGCTAAAACCCATGTTCACCTCATCCGCTGCTCTACATTCATCACCATGTTTTGTGACATTCACAATAAATGCAATGGGGATTGCGATGCATGATCTGCCGCCCACGATGCCATGTTTACTATGTCTAATCAAACTACTGTTTTCCAAGTATTTGTAAATCTTTCTCTCAGAATCCTCTCCAATATTTGGTCACCATGGACGTAAAACTAATCTGTAAGTCCCAGTATTGTCCTTATTCCTTTTCTTGAACAAGCGAAAACCATTTACCATTCACAATTTATCTGGTGCTCCTCCAATGGAGAGTGAGAACATCAAAGATCTTCACAAAGGCGCAGCAATCTCTTCAGTCGGTTCTTCCAGTAACCTAGGTTATATCCCGTCTCATCTGGGGATTTTCCTGTTCTGTTTTTTTTTTTCAATTTTTTCAGCACACCTTCCTTTTTGACATGCACATCTTCTGACATATCAGTCTGTTTCATGCTGCCCTCAAACATGTGAAGCTGACTCTTTATGTTCCAATAAAAATTGGGGATGGTAACATCACTCACGACAACAACCCACATACTCTGCACATTTCCAAACTCAGCCTCCCAAATTGTTCCTCTATGTCTGTGTTGCAATTGTGGGCCCTGTAGAAAACTCACAATAAAATGACTGCCCCTTTCCTGTTTCTGACTTCCAGCCATACTGTGTCTGTAGTCAAACCCTCCTCGACGACCTCCCGATCTGCGCTGTGATGGTATCCCTGATGAGCAATGACACTTCCCACCTCTTTTATACCCCTTCCCTAATCCATTTGCAACATCTAAACACTGGAACATGCAACAACCTTTCCTGCCCCCTTGATATTCAAAAATCCGTAATGGCCACAACATCTGAATCCCAATTACTATTCAATACACTGAGATTGTCACACTTATTCCTGATTCTACTTGCATTAGAACAGACACACTTCAAACAATCACAATAACTGCAACTTTGCGCTATCAACTGCCCATATGTCCCCATAAACTTTCTGTACGCTGTATCTGGCTGTTCATACCCAACTCCATCATCTGATCCATAGCTCTAGCTCCTGTCCCCATGCCAATTGAACCCTCCTGAAGAGCTTTAGCAAATCTCCCTCCCAAGATATTGGTGCCCCTCCAGTTCAAGTGTCACCAGTCCTTGTTGTACAGGTCTCAGCTTCTCCGGAATGTATCCCAAAGTCCACCTCTTGCACGTTTTTCACCAGCCCTGCAGCATGTGTTCATCTGCACCCTCTCTCGGTTCCAAGCCTCACTGGCTGGTGGCACCATTGGCAATCCTGAGAATATTACTGTGCTCCTTCATCATTCTGGCTTCATACTTAACTCCCTATGCTCTCTTTCCAAGTCCTCCTCCCTTTCTATACCTTTGTCGTTAGTATAGATGTGCACTATTACTTCTGGCTGGTCCTCCCTTCCCCCGCCCCCAATCCCCAAGTTAAGAATCCTACAGACTCGCTGCATGGAATTTGTCTACTTTAAATCCATGGTATCTGAGACATATTTTCCATCGCATTACAGACGATAAAAGTCCTGTTCACGTTTTACTGCTATTGTAAAGCCTGATCAATCGTTACAGGCTGCATGTATTCATTTATAAACGGAGAAGCAGGTTTATGTTCCGATAATCATCTGACATTACTTTCACATCCAAGGCAGATTGGAAGATTGCACACAATTGATCTATCAACTCCAACTTTCTTGCCCTCAGCCACGCTCACATATCTGAAGCTGAATGTGTAAGTTTTAAACGTTATTTTTAATTGTGATAAAATTGATACATCTTAGCCTTAAAATTTATTCAGTCGTTTTATTCTCCCTGGCAAGACAAAGCAAGTATCCAGCTGATACGCGTTTCTGAAAATCGTGTATGATTCAATAAGATTTCTCACCGAAGACATAAATTGATAACAACTTGCAATAAAATGCATTTATTATAGGAATGCGTAATGCAGGAACATTTGAAGATGTTCGGAAGCAATTGTATCTTCTTCTTTAGGGGATCAAAACTGCCAACAGTTTTGATGTGGTGTGAAAAACGCCCTGGACAGATGCAGGGAAAGTGGAGCTGGGAAAGCACAGCAGGTCAGCCAGACTCTGAGGATCAATAGAGTCATCGTTCTGGGTATGTTCCTTATGAAGGATTATGCTGGGAACGGTGACTGTCCTGTTCCTCAGACGCTCCCTGACCTACTGTGCTGTTTCTGTACCACACTTTTAGGTAGTGATCTACAGCATCTGCAGTCCCCACTTTCTCCCTCTCGAGACGCAGTTATTAAACCTGACACTATTTGCCAGACACAGCATCATTCCAAGTAGCTTCCAAATCGGCTGCTGCATCTGCAGACTGGTCTCATATAAATCATATAGCAGAAACACTGAAACTTCTGTATCAGAGTTTTGCAATCTCGCTCCATTTACATAAATTCGCATTGTTTTATCCTTCCTGCCAAAATGTACAATTCACTTTACGTTATTTCGCCTGAAGGTTTGCTCACTAATCTTCTTTGTTATGTCACTTTGCGCAATCACTTCCTCTATTTGACGACATGTGGAATAGTCGTCTTTAGACACGAGCTAATTGACCTCTGATCCATTCAAACCTTTCATTCAGATTTTTGATAGATTATTGATCACTGATGACTCCATAGTGAGTTCTGCAGCATTACGCTAGTTACAGATTTGCAAAATGACAATAAACGTTTATCTCAACTCATAATTTCCTGCTAGTGACTGCTTCCTATTTAGCAGCTCAGACGAGTTTAATGGCCTCCTCCTGGTCTTTGTAATGTTAGCAACGAGCTGAATTAGTTCGTTTAAAAATACTGTCTAACTCCTTCGAGGGACAAAACGGTCTACCTCCGTATCATTGTAACGATGCTGACTTGCTGAGTGAGGTAGTCCTCTACCTTTGTGACAACCTGGAGAGGTGGATTGAGAGAACAACAATTGGGGTAGTGGCTGCACCATTCAGCCGCACCATTCAGAATGCTCATGGCTGTTCCAATTATATCTGACAATCTGATCATGTGTGAACATCTGACCGTGCCTGACCATCTGATTGTGTCTGGTAAAAACAATGACTGCAGATGCTGGAAACCAGATTCTGGATCAGTGGTGCTGGAAGAGCACAGCAATTCAGGCAGCATCCGAGGACAGGCAAAATCGACGTTTCGGGCAAAAGCCCTTCATTCAGGTAGTTTGAAGAGTATGTTGTGACACAACGAGACAGCAGGTTATTTCGGATTTCGTGCTTTGTTGTCAGAATAGCTAATTAATAACTATGAATCTGCTCCTGAGAAATAGTGACAACAATCTATTGTGTTTTCCGCAGTGTCTGCACACAGCATAACGTTTTTGAACATTATGTTCAAGTATCATGGACGTCCGCAGGCTAGAGTGCCAAGTTGGCTGCAGTGAATTAGGAAGCACAATATAAACTTTAGTGTTAGAAAAGCAATCGTTGTTACTTCTAGAAATACTACAACGATTGAAAGCGACATATATTTCTCTAAGGTGCAAACAGTAAGGAAAGTGAAGGTGACTCAGTGATAGTTAACAGAACAAATTAAAGATTGCATTAACTCAATGGTCGTGACTTCAGAAGAATTACAGATATTGTGGAAACCTGCAAATTCAGAGAAATTCACAATCCAGTAAAGGAGGCATATGAAATTGATAACGAAATCAAAAAGAGAATATGAATGCAAAACATGTAACACACGACATAACAACATATTGCAGGTGCTTGGGCGTTGCGTCAACCTGTGAAACCGATCTGAAGTCCATCCAACCAAAACTATTCTATTTTGATCCATATGTGTTTCCAGTGACCATGTAAATGCCCTTAAAGTTAGTAAGACCACTACCGTTGCAGGCAGACAATTCCGTACCTTTACAACTCCATGAGTAAAGAAACTACCACTGACATTCCTCCTATGTCTATCACCACTCGATTTAAAGTTCTGCCCTCTCGTGCCCTCTCATGTGAAACATCACCATTCGAGGGAAAAAAAAAGACTCTCACTGTCCACCCCATTTAAACTATGATTTTCTTTAATGTCTCAACTAAATCACCTCGTAATATTCTTCTCTCTACCTATAACCGCCTCAGATGACTCAGTCTTACCTCATAATACCTTCCCTCCATACCAGGTAACATCGTTCTCATACCCTCTGAACTTTTCCAAAGCTTCCACACCCTTCGCATAGTGTACTGACCTGAACTGTATGAAATATCAAAAGGGCGGCCTCAACAGAGTTTTGTACAGTGTAATATGAACTCATGACTCCGAAATGCAAACCCTCTCGGAATAAAAGCCGATGCACTGTACGTCTTCTTAACAGCCCTAACGACCTGGTTGGCAACTTTTAGTGATCTATGCACATGAACACAGAGATCTCTCTGCTCATCGACACTACCACGAATCTTACCAGTGGTCCAGTCCTTCCTGTTGCTCTTTCCAAAGTGAATAACATCACACTTCTCCACATTAAACTCCATTTGCGACCTATCACCCCAGCTCTGCAGATTACCTATGTCTTTTTGTAACCTGCAACATACTTTGGTACTATTCACAACTCCACCAACTTTACTGACATTCGCAAGTTTACGAAACCATCCTTCTACGCCTTCACCCTTGTCATTTATAAAACTGACAAAGATCAGTGGCCTAAAAACAGATGTTTGCTGAAAACCCGTTGTAACTGAAGTCTAGGATGAAGTTTTCTAGTTAATCACCACACTCAGTCTTCTTTCAGCTAGCTAATTTCAGATCTAAATCACGAAATCATCTGCAATCCCATATCTCGGTATTTTGTGCAATAGCATACTATGGGAAATTTTATCAAGGGCCTCACCGAAACCCATATACACCACATTATCTGCTTTACACACACCCACCTGTTTGATCACCTTCTCAAAGAACTCAAAAGGTTTGTGAGGCATGACATAACCTTTACAAAACCGTGTTGACTATCCCAAATCAACGTATTCCTTCCTAGATGATGATAAATCCTCGTTCTTATAAACTTTTCAAAAATTTTAGCGCAAGCGAAGTAAGGCTCAATGGTCAATTATTAACAGTGCTGTCTCTAATCCCCTTCTTGCACAAAGGGGCAACATTTCCTATCAACAGTCGTCTGGCTCTCGACCTGGAGAATTTGACGACGTAAAGATCAAAGCCAAAGGCTTTGCAATCTCCTATTTGGCTTCCCAGAGAATTATTGGATAAACCCCAACCGTCTCAAAGGACTTTACCCATTTTCACACTGTCCAGAATTGCTAGCACCTCCTCTTTTTGAACCTCAAACGCATCTATTCTATTAACCAGTGTCTCAGTATTTCCCCTGACCTAAACGTCTTTTTCCAATGCGAATATTGACGAAAAGTGCTTATTTTGCACTTCTCCTATCTCCTCTGACTGCCCACCAGTGTACCTGACTGGCTGTAATCTGAATCTAATCATTCGTTTATTGCTGCCATGCCGGTAGAATCCTTTAGAGCTTTCCTTGCGCCTACCTGCCAACGTCTTCTCATGTCCTCTCCTGACTCTTCTTATCTATCTTTTACGTCCTACCTGGCGTTGGAAAGAGTGGTGCTAGAAAAGCGCAGCAGGCCAGGTAGCATCCGAGGAGCAGGAGAATCAACAGTTGAGGAGATTCTCCTGCTCTTCGGATGCTGCCTGGCCTACTGCCTTTTTCCAGCACCACAATTTTCTCCTCTGGTCTCCAGCATCTGCAGGCCTCACTTTCTCCTAGTCCTACCTGGCCAACTTGTATTTCTCAATTGCCCTATTTGAGCCTTCAGTTAACCGACAGAGACGTTACTCTGAGCAGATACAAACTCACCGAGAAACAATCCTGAAAAGGCCTAGAGACACACAAACACAAACCTGAGCAGGCAGGGATCCACAAAGACAGATTCCTGAGAAGGACTAAACATGCAGATTAACAACCCTAAGAAGGCCTGGACCAAGAGAAACATAATCCTGAAAAGGGCAGTACGCACAGGAGCACAACGCTGTGATGGCCTGGGCAGACAGAGACACAACCCAAAGAACGCAGAGTTCCAGAGTGATACAATCCTGAGAAGGTCCAGACCCACAGAGGCACAATACTGAGAAGGGCAGAACATACAGAGACACAATCCTGAGAAAATCTGGAACAACAAGGGCACAACCCAGAGAATGCTTGGGCGGACAGAAACACAATCCTAAGAACTCAGTGTTGCAGAGATTTACAACCCTAAGAATGCCGAGACCGGCAGAGACACAATGCTGAGAAGGCCCCGACCCACAGAAACACAGACATTCTTCTCAGGGTTGTGTCTTTGTGGGTCTGGGCCTTCTCAGGGTTGTGTATTTGCGGGTCCAGGTCTTCTCAAGATGGTGTATCTGCGTCTCTGCATTCTCAGAGTTCTGTCTCTGCTGGTCCCCATGGATAACCATGATAAGCCCTGGACACAATGAGACACAACTCGGAGAAGGCCTATCTGTGGCCAGGCCTTCTCAAAGTTGAGTCTCAATATGTCCGTGTCTTGTCACAATTGTGACTCTATGCGTGGGCTTTCCAGAATTTTGTCTCTGTGGCTCCTGGTCTTCTCAGTCTTGTGACTTCATGAGTTCAAGCCTTCTCAGTGTCGTGTCTTTGTGGGTCAGGGACTTCCCAGGACTGTGCGTCTGTGGATTTAGGCCTTCTCAGTGTGTGTATCTGTGCATCCCGGTGTTCTCAGGGTTATGTCTCTGTTGGTCTGGGACGTCTCAGTGTTGTTTCTCTGGAGATCCGGAATTATTTAGAGTTGTGTCTGTTTCAGTCTGGTCATTATGAGATTTGTATCCTTCTGGGTCTGGGCATTCACAGCAAGGTTTTTCTGTTGGACCAGGCCTTGTCTGCATTGTGCCACTGTTTGTCAGTCCCTTCTCAGTGTTGTGTCTTGGGGCGTGTTGGCCTTCTCAGCATGGTGTCTCTATGGGTCCAATCCTTCGCAGTGTTGTGTCTCTCTGGTTCAGGCATTCTCAGGGCTGTGTTACTGGGATATGGCCGTTCTCAGAGTTATGCCATTGTGGTTCTGGCCTTTTTGGAGATATGTCTGTTAGTGTCTGGGCCTTCTGGTCCTTGTCATAATTACGTCTGTGTGGGTCACTGCTTTCTCATATTTCTGTCTCAGGGTGTCCAGGCCTTCTCACGTTTATGTCCTCTCCATTTCAGCGTTAAGACATTGTTCGTCCAGGCTTTTTAAAGATTGTTTATGTGTGGGTCCTGTCTTTTTCAGGGTTGTGTCTCTGTGGGTACACGCCTTCTCAGGATTGCCTTTCTCTGGGCTCGAGCCTTTTCACGGTTATGTCGCTGTGAATCTGATTTTTTTCAGTATTGTATCTCTGTGTATCAGTGCGTTCATAGATTTGTGTTTATGTGTGCCATGCCTTCTTGAAGTTGAATCACTGTTAGAGTCACTTCTGTTGTGATTCAGACGATCAAAATGCCGTGTTCCAGCAGATTTGAATCATTTCCCTTATTTTGCCTGTTTTCATCCACGCTGCAGGCTGTTAGGCATTTTGCTTTTAGCCTACAAATTCAGTATCATTAGTTCCCTGGTCTGGGTGCCCGTAGGACACACAGAGCTGTTTGGGATTTAAAAACACATCAGTATTAATTTTTACGTAGAGTTTTGATTTAAAAGTATGGAAAGATTCGAAAAAATATTTAGATAAGACCTGCGAGAGAGAACATACAATGAGATATCCAGTGTCGATGCTATTCTTAGCTCCAGACTCCAGTTCATATTTAAACTGATTACGACCATGTGTGTTCACTCTCAAACAGTGATAACATGAACAAATAAACATACTGACACACGCACTCCCTCTCTCTGTCTGTCTCTCTCTCACACACACAAGCACACACACATGCATAAACACATGCATTCTGAAACACACACCCCTCACCTACACAGGCAGCCCCCACATTAACACTCCCCTCACACAGACCCTCGATACACAGGGCCCCCAAACACATTGCCTCTCCACACACACACGACCAACCCACACACACAGACTTCCCCTCACACTGTCTCCCACGCACAGACGTGTACGCACCCAAACCCCACTTAAACAGCATACACCCACACATAGCACCCCAAACACTCAATGCTCTCACACACAGCCTCTTCTCCAAACATACAAGCGCCACACACACACAGCCCACCTCACATGCGGCACACATCACCACACATAGCACACACCACATACACAGAAACCCACACTCGCCAAACCCCACAAACACCCCTACACTCAGCAGCCCCACACTCCCCCATATGCACAGCAACACCAGTCACATCACCCTCAGTCGCAGTCTCTCCCACACACAGAGTGGCCCCACAGTCACACCGACTCTGCTCAGCCACACAGCTTCCTCACACACTCTGCTGCCCAGCACACACCACACTTCCACACACATCCCCCTCACATACACACAGCTACCCCCACAACGACACACCTTTACACAACCACTCTGCACACACAGTCCCACACACATAAACAAACAAAGCGTCCACATCCACTTAGCCACGCCTCCATGTACACAGACCACACCTTCACGAATACATGGTCGTACGCATACAGATACAGATACCCACACACTGCTACACACACGGTCTAACCTACATACCCAAATACACATACAGAATTGCACTCCATGCACAGTTCCCAAATATTCCCACAGACAAGAGAAAGTGAGGACTGCAGACGCTGGAGATCAGAGCTGAAAATGTGTTGCTGTAAAAGCGCAACAGTTCAGCCAGCATCCAAGGAGCAGGAGAATCGACGTTTCGGGCATGAGCCCTTCTTCAGGAATGAGGAAAGTGTGTCTAGCAGGCTAAAATAAAAGTAGGGAGGAGGGACTTGGGGGAGGGGCGTTGGAAATGCGATAAATGGAAGGAGGTCAAGGTGAGGGTGATAGGCCGGAGTGGTGGTGGGGGCAGAGAGCTCAGGAAGAAGATTGCAGGTTAGGAAGGCGGTGCTGATTTCGACAGATTTGACTGAGACAAGGTGGGGGGAGTGGAAATGAGGAAACTGGAGAAATCTGAGCTCATCCCTTGTGGTTGGAGGGTTCCTAGGCGGAAGATGAGGCGTTCTTCCTCCAACCGTCGTGTTGCTATGCTCTGGCGATGGAGGAATCTAAGGACCTGCATGTCCATAGAGGAGTGGGACGGGAGATGAAGTGTTGAGCCACGGGGTGGTTGGGTTGGTTGGTCCGGGTGTCCCAGAGGTGTACTCTGAAACGTTCCGCAAGTAGGCGGCCTGTCTCCCGAATATAGAGGAGGCCATATCGGGTGCAGCCTCACCTCAACTTCTCAACTTCTCACCTCAACTTCTCCACCCCTCTCACCCACTCCAACCTCTCACCCTCGGAATGTGCAGCCCTCCACTCCCTCCAGTCCAACCCCAACCTTACTATCAAAGCAGCAGACAAGGGAGGCGCGGTAGTAGTTTGGCGCACCGACGTTTATACCGCTGAGGCTAAACGCCAGCTCACGGACACCTCCTCCTACTGCCCCCTTGACCATGACCCCACCTCCCACCATCAAACCATTATCTCCCAGACCATCCATAACCTCATCACCTCAGGGGATCTCCCATCCACCGCCTCCAACCTCATAGTCCCACAACGCCGCACCGCACGTTTCTACCTCCTGCCCAAAATCCATAAACCTGACTGCCCCGGCCGACCAATTGTCTCAGCCTGCTCCTGCCCCAACGAACTCATCTCTGCATACCTTGACACAGTCCTGTCCCCCTTAGTCCAAGAACTCCCCACCTCCGTTCGGGACACCATCCATAACCTCCACCTCCTCCATGATTTTCGCTTCCCCAACGCCTTATCTTCACCATGGACATCCAGTCCCTGTACACCTCCATCCCCCATCACGAAGGACTCAAAG
This sequence comes from Chiloscyllium plagiosum, assembly GCF_004010195.1. Taxonomy (NCBI): domain Eukaryota; kingdom Metazoa; phylum Chordata; class Chondrichthyes; order Orectolobiformes; family Hemiscylliidae; genus Chiloscyllium; species Chiloscyllium plagiosum. The sequence continues at coordinate 71,722,491 of NC_057717.1, read as the reverse complement.
CCCTACGCTTCTTCCTTTCCCACTGTACAAACCAGTACTCTTCCACTGACACCCTCCTTCGACTGACGGAACTGGTCCTCACCCTGAACAACTTCTCTTTCCAATCCTCCCACTTCCTCCAAATTAAAGGAGTAGCCATGGGCACCCGCATGGACCCAGCTATGCCCGCCTCTTTGTAGGATATGTGGAACAGTCCATCTTCCGCAGCTACACTGGCACCTCCCCCCACCTTTTGATCTGCTACATCGATGACTGTATCGGCGCTGCCTCGTGCTGCCACGAGGAGGTTGAACAGTTCATCCGCTTTACCAACACCTTCCACCCCGACCTCAAATCCACCTGGACTGTCTCAGAGACCTCCCGCCCCTTCCTAGACCTTTCCATTTCTATCTCGGGCGACCGAATCAATACAGACATTTACTATAAACCGACCGACTCCCACAGCTACCTAGACTACACCTCCTCCCACCCTGCCCCCTGTAAAAACGCAATCCCATATTCCCAATTCCTTCGTCTCTGCCGCATTTGCTCCCATGAGGACCAGTTCCAATACCGTACAACCCAGTTGGCCTCCTTCTTTAAAGACCACAATTTCCCCCCAGACTTGATCGACGATGCCCTCCACCGCATCTCCTCCACTTCCCGGTCCTCCGCCCTTGAGCCCCGCCCCTCCAACCGCCACAAGGACAGAACCCCAATGGTCCTCACCCACCACCCCACCAACATTCATATACAGCATATCATCCGCCGTCATTTCCGCCACCTCCAAACGGACCCCACCACCAGGGATATATTTCCCTCCCCTCCCCTATCAGCATTCCGAAAAGACCCCTCCGTCTCTGACACCTTCGTCAGGCCCACATCCCCCACCAACCCAACCTCCACGCCCGGCACCTTCCCCGGCAACAACAAGAAATGCAAAACTTGCGCTCACATCTCCCCCCTTACTTCCCTCCAAGGCCCCAAGGGATACTTCCATATCCGCCACAAATTCACCTGCACCTCCACACACATCATTTATTGCATCCGCTGCACCCGATGTGTCCTCCTCTATATTGGGGAGACAGGCCGCCTACTTGCAGAACGTTTCAGAGAACACGTCTGGGACACCCGGACAAACCAACCCAACCACCCCATGGCTCAACACTTCAACTCCCCCTCCCACTCCACCAAGGACATGCAGGTCCTTGGACTGCTCCATCGCCAGACCACGGCTGGAGGAAGAACGCCTCATCTTCCGCCAAGGAACCCTCCAACCACAAGGGATGAACTCAGATTTCTCCAGTTTCCTCATTTCCCCTCCCCCCACCTTGTCTCAGTCCCAACCCTCGGCTTTTCCAGCAACACATTTTCAGCTCTGATCTCCAGCATCTGCAGTCCTCACTTTCTCCACGTATATTCCCAAAGACATCCATGTATCCAGACACACACCCTCGCACACCTCGACACACATACCCCCACTCCCTCACGTGCACATCCATGTACAGGCAAACACATTCACTCGCCACACACAACCATATGGCCGCTCACACATACCCAAGTGCAGACAAACCTACAAGCACAACCCTCATACACGCATTCCCCCACAGACTCGCATGCATACGCCCACAACACCACATCCATACCAGTAAACACACTCAGCCATAGAGTCATAGAGTCATAGAATTTATTTGGCACGGTGGCATAGTGGTAAGCACTGCTGCCTCACGCGCCACAGATCTGGGTTCAATATCCGCCTCAAGCAACTCTCGGTGTGGAGCTTGCATATGCTCCCCGTGTCTGCGTGGGTTTCCTCCGGGTTCCCCGGTTTTTCCCCCACAGTCCGAAAATGTGCAGGTTAGATGAATTGGCCTTACTTAATTGACTGTAACATTAGGTGTAGGGGTATGTGTCTGGGTGGGTTGCACTTCGGAGGGTCGGTGTGGACTTGTTGGGTCGAAGGGTCTGTTTCCACGCTGTAAGTAATCTAATCTAATCATACACACAAGTCCACACACTTACCTTCACACACAGCCAGACATATCCTAATATAAACACACCAAACACTTTCTGCACTATCCTGTCTACCTGCGACTCCAATTGCTAGGGACTATGAAGCTGCACTCCGAGGACATTACCGTTCAGTGCATAAGCCCTGCATTAATCTGCACTTCCAAAATGAAGCAACACACATTTCGCAAAATTCAACTCCATCTGCCACTCCTCGGCCCTTTAACTCATCTCGAAAGAACAGAGAATAAAGAAGATCTACAGCCCAAGAACAGGCCCTTCGGCCTTCAAAGCCTGAGCCAATCCAAATGTATTGTCTAAACCTGTCTGTCAATTCCTAAGCATTTGTATCCGTCTGCTCCCCACCTACTCATACATCTGTCCAGAATCATCTTAAATGAATCTACCGTGCCTTCCTCCACGGCCTCTGCTGGCAACTCGTTCCAAATCCCACCACCCTCTGTATGAAGTACTTGCCGCGTGTATCCCCCTTAATCTTTCCACCTCTCACCTTGAAAGCATGACCTCTTGTTATTGACTCACTCACGCTGGAAAAAAGCTTGTCTCTATCCACCCTGTCTATACCCTACATGATTTTGTGAAAATCAATCAGATGCCCCCTCAATCTCCTTTTTTTCATGTGAAAATAAACCGAACCTAATCAACGTCTCTTCACAGCTAGAACATTCCATACCAGGCAACATTCTTGTAAACCTTCTCTGCACCCTCTCAAAAGCGACCACATCCTTTGGTAAAGTGGCGACCAGAACTGTACACATTATTCTAAACGCGGCCGAACCAATGCCTTGTACAATGTTAACATGACTTGTCAGCTCTTATACACAAAACCCCGTCCAATGAAGGCAAACATTCCATATGCCTTCTTGACCACAAGATCAATATACTGTTCTACATTCAGGAAAGCTTCTTTGTTGTCTATTACACCTTTAATTGTGGTGTCGTCTGCATACTTATTACCTTTTCTTCATATGTTCACATCCAAATTATTTATGTAATTGACGAAAAGTAGTGGACCCCGCATCATCCATTGCTGCATACCACTGGTAACAGGCGTCCAGTCTGAAAAACATTCATCCACCGCCACCCACTGCCTTTTGCCTTCAAGCAAATTCTATATCCAAATGGCTAACCTCCCTGCATCCATGTGATCTAATCTTCCTAACCGGTCTACCGTGAGGAACTGCATTGAATGCCTTACTGAACTCCATGCAGAAGACGATCACTGGTTTGTGTGTGTGTGTGTGTGTGTGTGTGTGTTAAGGAATCTGTTCTATCTACCCTGGATTTTCAAGACCAGTTTTCCAAGGTACAGCAAACCCAAGAGCAGAGTGCAAAGAAGCCCTCATTGAACAAAGATCTGGTAACAGAGCGGTGTCACCTCCTTCAACACGACCTGCAGCTTCGTGGGAGAACGGTGCTCTTCACGTTACCGTTCGTCTTCTATGATGTGGAAAACTTCAGGCAGGAGTGTGTAATATATCAGTCATCTCCCATTATGTCGACATTAGTATCATCATTTCTGATGGAGAATATAAATTTTGCAGGAGGTGAATCAGCAGGAGCTGCCGGGTGTATCCTTGTTTTCCCAGTGTAGGCGAATTCCCGCTGACGTCCATAGTTCTGCAAGGTCCCCATTGCAATTGGGAGAGGTAGAGGAACCGAAGGAAATCTCAGTCCATTAATGTTACGGTGTACCTATGCACAGTACATTATGGTGTTGCATACACCCGGAACTGGTAGTAGCCACATCCTCTTCATTAAAAAGCAACCATCCATTCCCATCTTCGTCGGGCCTCCACGTAAGAAGAAAGGATGGCGTCTCCGATGAAGGTCCTTGCCTTGGTATAATGCATCAAGATATCCGCCCACTCACCTCACCCCATCGCCAATCAAACAAATTAAAGTATCCCATACGCACTGAGAGGAACGCGGCCACTGGAAAACATCGGGAGATGGCGCAACCCTTCCAGTGTTGGAACACGTCTGTGTGAACCATGCAGTGCATATTGAATGACAAAGTTCAGTCGCCTTTCTCTGTTTCAGTCACATGCTGTCTTCAGTTCTTCCTGAAAAAAACAAACAATGACCGTTTATATATCATGTTGTGTTACAACTGTCAAGCTATTATCACTGTCTTGACCTGTCAATATCTACTTGCAGACTCTCCACTGTCTCTTCCTAATTTAATGTCTTGCTTATCTCCGTCATAACTAAACGCATCTGTTCCATCATGATCACTGATATAGATGTTAAATAGCTAAGGACCCTGCACTGGTTACTGTGGGTATCCACTTGTTACGTCTTTCAAACTGATTAAGACTGATTAATCCTGGCCATATGTTTCTTGTTCTAAAACCAGCCGTCCCCCATTCCTTAGTAGCACATTCGAAGAGCTGAATCAGAACAAGGGGCGTCAGTTGGCAATTCAGCCCCTGGAGCTTGCTCCGCCATTTAGTTGAATCATGGCTGATGTCATCTCAGCCTCAGTTCCACTTTCCTGCCCGCTCTCCATATATCTTCATTTACTCACTGCCCCAGCATCTACTGCACTCTTACAACCCTTTGAGAGAGGTCAGCTCTCCTCATCGTGTTTTAACTCTGATCCTCCTGTCCTAAATCTCTGGTCTCTTGTTCTAGATTGCTCCACGTGAGGAAATAATCACTTCACAACTATCGTGTCAATAAACGTCAGCATCTCGCAGGCCTCGTTGAGATCTCATCGCATTCTTCGATACTCCAGAGAGTATAGGCCTGAACTGCTTATTCTCTCATCACAAGAGAAACTCCTCATTTCTGGGATCAATTTACTGAACTAGGTCTGAACGCCTGCAACACAAATACATTCCTTCCTCAAGTCAGTGCATCCTAACTGTATTTCAGTTGCTGTCTCACGTATGCCTTGCAAAGCTTTAGCACACTCCTTACCTTTGTGCTATATTTTTATAAATAAGCCTTTCTCAGTACCTGCTGTACTTGCATGTGAGTTACCTGTGATAGGCACGTGGACACCCAGATCCCTCGGCAACTGAGTACTCTAAAGTTTCTCTCCATTTAGATGAAAATTTGCCTTTCTATTACGCTTGCCAAATTGAATAACCCCCTGATTTTCCAGATTAACTTTCATGGCCAAATGTTAGCCCATTCATCGAAAATATCCATATCCGTTTCAAATTCTCTTACATCTTCAATTCAAAGTAATTTTGCCCCGATTTGACTCTCATCTGCAAAATGGCGATCGTATTTTCTATCCCGTCAACCGAGTATTAATGTAAATTGTTAATAGTTGAGGCCTGAGGACTGAACGCTTTGGTAACTCACAAGTTGCACTTTATCAACAGAAAGTGACAGAAGTATTTCACCTCATTGTATTTTGCTGATTCACCAATCCTTTACCAAGTTCATCAATTACTCCTAAATCATCTGATCTTACTGCTGAATCTTTTGAGAAGCACTAATCCAATGCCTTCTGGAAGATCAGATAGATTATGTCTCAAGTATTCCCATCATCTACCATACTTATGACATACGAAACTAACACAAGCTAAGAATTCACGAACGATTTATCCTTCGTAAAACTATATTGCACGGATGGGCTGTCGTTTGATGTTGCAAATGCTCTGTCATTAACTCCTGAATACTGGGTTCTATCAATTTGCCTTATATGATATTCGGTTGCTTTTTTTCTAAATTACATTGCATTCCTTTGAATGTGATGATTCTAAGTTCTTCCGTTTCAACAACATTTATGTTCTCGTTTAATTTCTGTATAACAGGCACAAAACCATTTTAAAAATCTGCTCCGGTTGCTGTGTAAGCGGAATGTGAGGTTGAATGGACACAACATCCTTTTTCTGTACAAAATCGATGGGCTAATCATTTCTGGAATTCCCACATAAGCAGGGAGTGATTGGTCTTCTTCTGTTCCAATGCAACCGATGCATGTTTGAATTATCTCCTCTTGCCCCAGATAGCATGTACCCTCATCCAATTCCTGTGCAACATGCTCAGTGGTGATGAATAGTCTCCTGTTATCCCGGTGTACCAATCTCCAGTCACTGTGATCTCTTCCAGTTACTGTATTACAGACTTGAGGAGGGTGAATGGAGTAAGCCTGTTGCTGTGCAACAGGATATTGGTGCTGCATGGCTTACACTGGGTACTGTGCTATATGCTGGAGGGCCTGATTGACCTCCTTCTGTAACGGCATATCAGGCTCCAGGGGTGGAATGGACTCCTCCTGTTCTGATGAAGCAGGGTCAAAGGCCTAAATATATTTCTGCTGTTCCTGCGTAACAGACATGGATGTGGAATGGATTCCTCCATTTGCTTTTTAATTGGCTTCTGTTGCTGACTCCTTCTGGACTTTCACGTAAAAATAAGGTCATCTTTCATTCCTCAAAACTCCAATGTGTATTGGATCAATCTGATCAGCTTTTTTTTTATACGTTCACATCTTCATCCCAGGAATCATTTAAGGGAACCATCTCTGAGTTACTTGCAATGTGACAGCATAATTTCTTCAGTGAGGAGACTAATTCTGGGTACATGCTATTCCAGATGTGATCTCACTAAAACACAATACAGTAGCAGCAACATTTACCAGTCTACTATAAGGTTCCCACCATGTTATTGGAGTCTCCGCTGCCTTGAGGAATGCACAACATTTTAAAATATCATTGTCCTTCTCTACTCCACCCACACCAGAGCCTCGAGATATCTGGCGAAAATGTTAAAAAAAGACACAGGAGAATAAAACAAATCTGATGTGGCGAGATGACCGCAAATTTGCATCTACCATTAATCCCCGCCCCCACCCCACCCCCAAAGAACACATGGCTTATATTCCACAGAATCAGGTCACTTGGAGTTGAGAAAAAGGAAGGAGAAGCTTACATTGACAGTAATTATATAACAGAATCAAACCTGCAATGCAAATGCGTGCATGTAATAAATCAGGTAATTAGACAGACACGTTTGTGAGTACTACAGCCATAACGAACAGATTCAAGTTGCATCTAAGCAGTGTTAACCAACGTGTATATTAATTCTGGTAAAAATGGATTTCATGAGGTGCGTTGTTTTAAAAGTATACTGAGCACCGAGCTAGAGATCAGGCTGTTTTGGAATTGCTGCTGTGTGATCAGAAGTGCTAATTTAAAAACTTGCTGTAAAAGATCTTTTCGTAAGACTGCTCTTAACATATTGATTTTCTTTCATGAAGTTTAAGTAAGATGATTTTTGCTTTTTTTTTGAAGTCGCGGTTATAAACTTGAGTCATGCAACCACGAACTTACGGGGGTGGGGGGGGGGGGGGGGGGGGGGGGGGAGTTGACTTCAGTGAATTGGAAAAATATACATGAAGAAGATTTAATCAAAGACAAGCAATGTTTGTTATTTATAGAAACACGGCAAAGTGTACAAAATGCATATATCCTTTGAACGTACAAACAACATCTGCAAGTGTTGTAAACTTGCTGATCATGCCACTTATACCTTCGGCCAAATCATTTATGTACAGGAAAAATTACAGTGGCCCCTGCACGGATTCCTGTGAAACACCACTGGCCCCAGATCTCCACACTGAGAAAGTCATTTCCACTGCTATTCCCCGTCTCCAGTTGTTCAGCCAGCTCTCTACTCGTTTATTTAGTACACTGTGAAGCCAATGCGACTTCACCTTCTCATCAGCCTACTCTAGGGAATCTTATCAAAAGCCTTGTTGGAGTCCATATATTTACAGAAATTCAGTTTTTTTATTATTCATGGAATAAATCACAGGTTCACAGTTATCCACCTTTCATTCCATCTGCCACATTGTTGATCATTGCTCAGCCAAATAGAAATTTTCTTCTTTCTCTTGGCAACTTTATTTCATGCCTATCCTAGTTAGAATTGTTCCATTTATCGAAAACGTTGATATTACTTGCACATATGTGAGGCCCCAGCACTGGTCACTGTGCCCCTGCAGTCGGTAATTTGTGTTAAACTGGTGCAGACTGATTTATCCCTTATCTATCCCTGCTCTCGGATCAGTAACCGGTCCTTCCCGTGTTCCTGAATCGGAGGTTTGAAAAAATGTATGTTCCCTTCCATTTCCTGAGTAACAGACATATTGGATCTAAATATCTTCTCCAATTGCTGTCTTACAGCCTCAAATGGCTGAAGAGCTTTATATTGTCTTTGCCTTATTGATGCCCAGTTTCCATTTGTTCATTCCTTTAGAAGTATGTCTTGCTTCACAGGAGGTACTGCCAAATAACACAGTGGGCAATATCTTCAATATGATCATGAGACTGTCCCTCCACGAGGGCTGTATGCTCCGACAGATATCGTGAGGGACAGATCCACCTGTGCAAATGTGTTTGGTGAGAATCATTCCCTCTTGTTGGCTCCGCCATCACTTCCAACAGTCTGGTTGCTGAGTCTTTGATCTCCATCCATGTTCAGTCAGTGGTCGGCCGGTGGCAACACACTTGATTATGGGCGTTGATTCCCCACGCACAGAATACGTTCTTTGTCCATGTCATCATCAGTATTTGCTTCGATTTGTTTTCAACATCGTGGCGAACTGATCGAACACCGCGGGGTGGGGTGGAGGGCAGTAGAAATTCGTCATCAGGCATTTTCCTTGACCATTTTTGACTTGTTATATTGAGGTATCCCGGATTTTCTAATCAGTGTTGGGGAATGTCAGGGTAACTCCTTCCCTGACTGTATCCCACGGTATACGAACACTGGTAAGTCTTTCCTGCCGGTTGGACAGGATATACCCAGGAATGGTGATGGGGAGTCATGAGACATTACCCATCAGGACTGATTTTGTGAGTATGACGACATCAGATGTTTTTTTTCTCTCACCAGTCAATAAAGGAATTAATGTGACATTTGAGCAAGGAACATTGGGCAAAAAAGCTGAACGAAAGGCACTCTATCTGAATGCGTGTTTGATTCTCAAAACATGCTGAGAAAATCATTGCATGCATTGAGACAATTGGATATGTTTTAATGAAATTTGAGAGTCATCGCTACTGTATGATCAATATTGGGAACTAAATATGTAGAACATTTTATAGCACGCAGTGCTGGACAGAACTCAAATGGAGGTGGAGTAAATAGTCGAATAAGGGATTGCATCTGTTTTTTTCATTAAAGAAAATCTTACATCATTCCATACGCGACATTCTCTGAAACATTCGATAACCAACATTCCCCGGAACATTCTACCGCTGTCATTGTTTATGAATGGCTTGCGTCAGTGAATTGAACAAAATATGAGATCCAGAGGGAAGAGATCCCGTTCCAGAGAGAAGGAGAAACAAAAGTTAATACTTCTAAGGCTGTCTAAGTACGTTTTCGTTGCGTGAATACTTCTTCACGACAGAGAATGGACAACAATTTAGACTAAACGACAGAATTCTAAACAACGTTTGTCTTCAAGGCACTGGGAGAGAATCCTTCAGGACAGCAAAGCTTTCACCCTCCGTATTAGGAACTGTAAAGAGGTGACCTGGGTCTGCTCTAAAGTGATCTAGTGTGTCAGAATGTTCCAGACAACAGCTTTTCTTATGGACGTATCTCTGTGTGTTTTTTGGAGGGACGATTTATTGTGTAATCCGTCACACTGTTATCAGCAGTTCAGATATTGCCATTTGCTCCTTCAGGTCCACTTATTTTAATTAATCTCTGAACACAATGACATATTTGAACATCTCACTGGGTCCTCAGTCAAACTGATAACTTTGCCTTAAGGCTGAAGTTTCAATTGTTTGTTTTCCTTGCTCACAGTTAATGTAGTGACGCTCTACGTCCTGCTTGAGAAAGATTATGGATTGTCTCAATGTGCCAGTCATTATCTGGGGGCCATGACAGGGGCGGATCTACTGGTCATTATCCTCGACCTGATACTGAGACATATTACTATTGTTTATGCGGAACAGTTCTCTTTCCTAAAGTCCGTCTCCATGTGTAATATCCACGCCGTTCTGCTTTATGCAGCCACTGACTGTTCTGTCTGGTTCACCGTCATTTTCACCTTTGATCGATTTGCAGCCATCTGTTGCCAGAAAAGTATATATTGCACTGAGAAAACGGTCGCTGTGGTTCTTGGAACAGTGACTGTGCTGAGCATTTTCTGGTATTTTATGGTCACAACTCAGTATTGGCTGTGCCACGGGCCGTGGTTCTGCAAGGCACCACAATTTGTTTATTTCTCCCGTGTTTGGATCACAATCGAGCTCATCCATTAAATTATAACCCCGGCTGTCCCATTTTTCCTGATGCTGCTGCTCAATGTTTTCACGGTTAGGCCCAATTTAGTGACCAGCAGAGTCCGCAGTAGGCTCTGGGCTCACTCAAATAGGTACGCTCAATCTGACACGGAAATGAGAAATCGAAAAAAATCCATAATTTTACTGTTTGAGATCTCGGCCAATTTCATCCTGTTATGGTCAACATTAACAGCATATTCGACATGGAATCGGATGCGGTATATTGTGTATTCCCCTGTCTAGCTCCATTCCTTTGTGCAGGAATTGGGCTTCATGCTCCAGCTCCTAAGTTGCTTAATCATCCGGGATTAATCTCATTTCAGTTCAGCGTATGATCAATGAAACAACCAGTTGCTACGGTATCAGACGGCGGGTAGAGCTGGTTTGTCAAACCTTCGCCCACGGGGGTTTACAGGGACAGATTGCAATGTTTATCTCTACTCAGGCGTCGGTGACAAAAGGCAACATTCCACTGATTGTATCTATCACTTCGATTTGTAAACAGTAAACATTTTCATTAAAATGTACGGAGCAGCCGAGCGAAAGATATTGTTGGTTGTTGTTGCATTGAAGAAGATGAGTTGGAGAGACACAATCTCAGCCCCAAGTCTTGGTCCTCATGGAAAGGGAGGAGACCGGGGCCGAGCTCTGGAGTTGGGTTAAAGTAACTCTGTTCTTGCTGACCCCTCTGGGTCCTCCACACTGATCTGGGCTGTGGCATTCTTTATCTCCATTGAAACACATCCGTGCCTTTCTCTCCATCTCCAACTCCTCGGTCACCCTTCATGCCCCCTACCTCATCTCTTGCACCCCCTCGCCGAGGGAAGGGTGAGAGAGAAAGGGGAGGTGGGGTGGGTGTGAGGGAGATAGGGGGCAAGGGAGAAAAGGGGTGTTGGAGAAACTGAGGAGGGAGAAAGAGAGGGGGAGAAAGTGTAGGTGGTAAAGCGTGCTTAAAGAAAGAGAATGGGGTGAGGCAAATGGGCCAGAGAGAGATAGAGAAGAGGCTGAAGAGAGAGGAGTGAGGAACAGAGAGACAGGGCGGGGAGGGAGGGGGATAGAGAGGGCAGAGAGAGAGAGTGATGGAGAGATCGGGAGGGAGACAGGCGTAAGGGAGGATGAAGACAGAGGGGGAGAGAGAGAGTGGTAAGGTGAGAGTGTGGGAGGGAGCGAAAGAGAGAGATATGGAGTGGACTGGGAGAGAGGAAGGGAAGTCACAGTGTAATATAATCATAGAGATATACTACACGGAAGCATAGTCTTTGGTCCAACTCATCCTTCCGACCAGGTATCCCAAACCAATCTAGTCCCACCTGCCAGCACCCGACCCATATCCCTCCAAACTTTGCCTATTCATATACCCATCCAGATGTATTTTACATGTTTCAATTGTACTAGCCTCCAGCACTTCCTCTGGCAGCTCATTCCATCGTACCACTCTCTGTGTGAAAATATTGCCCCTTAGGTCTCATTTATATCTTTCCCCTCTCAGCTTAAACCTATGCCCTCCAGTTTTGGGCTCACCCACCGCAAGGAAAAGATTTTGTCTATTTAACCTATCCATACACCTCATGATTTCATAAACCTCCATAAGGTCACCCCTCAATTTCCGACACTCCAGGGAAAACAGTGCTAGCCTATTCAACCTCTTCCTATAGCTCAGATCCTCCAACGCTGGCAACATCCCTCTGAAGATTTTCTGAAAACGTTCAACTTTCACAACATCTTTCAGATAGGAAGGAGACCAGAATTGCACGCAATTTCCAACAGTGGCCTAACCGATGTCCTTTAGAGCTGCAACATGACCTCCCATCTCCTGAAATCAATACTCTGACCAATAATGGAAAGGAAGAGAAGGACAGAAGGGGAGAGAGGGATGGAGTGAGGGGGAGGGAGGGGGAGCGGGGAGAGAGGGGGAGAGGGAGATGATGGGGAGAGAGGGGAGGGGAGAAGAAGGGAGGCAGCGCGAGAGAGAGGGAGGAAGAAAGTGAGGCAGGGAGGTGGGAGAGTGAGGGGCGAAGATAAGGGAAGTGGGGGATGATGGGGTGAGAGGGGAGTGGGAGAGGGAGAGGAGGAGGGTGGAAAGTGGGAGGGAGCTGGAGGCAGAGCAGAGTTGCACGTAATATTCCAAAAGTGGCCGAACCAACGTCCTGTAAATCCGGACTAGAGTTTTGCATAGATCCAGCATAATCTTCTAGTTCCTAAACTCAATGCCCTTATCAAAGAAAAAGCTAACACACCAGATTGACTGGTTTCCAGCTTGTCGGAATGGCCAAGTGGTCTAAGACCCCTGACACAACGAGTGTTCGCCGTTGCCTTGCATCAAAGCTGGTGATTTCTGGTTCCTTTCTTGGGGTGTGCATTTAAACGCCACTCCTCATATTCTCCTTTGTCCGCGAACAAATGTTGCCACGAAGCACACATTACAGCAAATTTCATCGCATTCTGCTGGTAAGTCACCCCATCCGCTATTTGGGGTGCCACGGTAGTTCAGTTGTTAGCAGTGCTGCTTTACAGTGCTAGAAACCCGTGTTCGATCCCAGCCACAGGCAAATGTCTGTATGGGGTTAACACGTTCTCCCCGTTGTTATGGGCTCGGCCAGAGCACTCAAAAATTTCTTAAGCAGGCAGCCCAGAGCATAACTTCTCAACTTGGTTCGGTAAGTATACAGTGAAAATTACCTCGATAAATTAGCTAGGTTAACTGTCAGGTTTCAAAACAGACAAAAATACATTCAGAATGAATGCAAAGAGCAGACTAAAGAAACCCTACAGATCTCAGTCTATCCAAACTAGATTTCATTCTGCTATTCCGAATGTGCACAAAAGTCCCAAAAAGCAAACGCAATTAAAAACAGTAAAATGGAACAAGTGATTTCAGGTTGAATTTCGAAGGGAAGATGGAGAGAGAGAGTTTAGCAGCCTGTTTCCATATACCTGTAGCTGACCGCCTGACTAAGTCTTGACTCAACCCCACAGCTAGAGAGCTGACCACCCACCTTTTATTAGACAAGTCCCATCTAAATTATGACTACTTTGGCCTGAAATCTCATCTGTTAACATTTAAGCAAAATGCCTCTCAAAATCCTTTTTCACCTCTGTACAAAACTTGTCAACTTGGACCTGTATTGTTTTATGACCATCATCCGTGAGCCTCCACTGAACCTCTGGTGTTCCGACCCGCTTTCTATGTAATTGTCTTGGTTTGTTGTGTTGAGTAGGATCATTTCTGGTTCTTTCTCTGAGAGGATGGTAAGTGGGATCCAAATCGAGGATTTTGTCCCAGTCGAACTGGTGTCCATTTTCGACAGTGTGTTTGGATACTTGTGATTGCTGTTCCTTGTTGGTAGTTTGTTGGTGCTCATTTATCCTGGCTGCCAGTTCCCTGCCTCTCTGTCCATGTAATGATTGTTGCAGTTCTTGCAGAGTATGTAATGTATGACGTTCATTTTGCGGGTTGTTGGGGCGGGGTGCGTACAAATTTTTCAGTAGCTATTTAAAGTGGTGGTATGTTTGTGGGTTACCATGATGTCTAGGGACCGGAGTTCTCTCGTCGTCATTTTGAGATGTCTTTGTATGGCAGGTGGCTAGACTCTCTGGGGGTGTTTTGACTTCTTACTCAGGGTTGTTGTGTAGCAATAGGTAGACTGCGCTTATTGGGTAGCTGTTGTTCCTGACGAAAAGCCAAGGGATAGCTGCCTGAATGCCACACCCGTATGTATGAGTTCCACAGAACTGACCAGATACACAACTATGGGAGCAATCATCCGAAACAGGACATTCTTTAAACGAGCCACAACACAGTGCAGCACCTAGGAAATGCAAGCAACTGAGGAAAAAAAACTATCACACTTAAACAGCTCTTGATGAAATAAAGAGAAAAGTATCAACAATCAGCTGAACGAACGTCAGAAATATAATATTCTGCAAGAACTGCAACAGACATTTCTATGGACCGATCTGGAGGAAAGAAACGACCAGGATACGTGAACACTAACTCGTCACCAAAAGACATGACTAACTACCACTAGTTACAGACACACAGACGAATAAGGAGAATGGTTCGACTGGGATAATACATCCATCCTGGGACAGGCGAAACAAAAGCATACACGAGAATTCGTAGAGGCTTGGGATTCAGACTGGAACTCTATTAACAAACATATCGGTTTGGACCACATTTAACAACGTCTCACAAAAAAAAAAACTGTGGTGATATTAATCATCAGAACTGACCAAGTCACATGAATGACATACGAGACAGGACACCAGCGCTTTATCGGAGGCTCACTGATGTCGTTACCTCGTACAATGATGAAATCCCTGAATACAAATATTTCAACTAAGCGAGCCAACTTAAAATCTGATCCACAAACCGAGCTACAAAGTTCACTAAAATCCTCTCTATATTTCTTGATTAAGGGAATGATTTGCGAAACGACATAGGTACATTTGTTAACTGCGACGTTGTTTCACTTGAAGGGGAGATAAATATCCTTGAGTACATCCTTAGAAAAAAAAGAAGACACTTTAGAACGGAGATAAGGAGAAACGTATTTCGCCAGGAACGGATGAATCGGTGGAGTTCAATGCCACAGTAGGCTGTGGAGTCCAGGTTATTCAGAACATTTAAAACAGAAATAGATCATTTGTTGATTGCCAAATCGATCACAAATTATGGAGAGACAACGGGAAAATGGGGTTGAAATACCTGTCACCATGGATTGAATGTTGGAGCACACTCGAGGAACTAAATAGTCTAATACCTTTTCCTATATCCTATGGTTTTCGGGAATAATGTGATTGCGCTTGATGGGTTGCAAAGGAGAGTCAGCGGGATATTGCCAAAGTTGGAGCACATAACGCACTGAAAATAAGCTATGGTTCTTGTTTGGAGTAGAGAATGTTGAGAGAAGATCTGATCAGGGTGCACATGATTTTGAGAATAATGTGCAGAAATTACAGACTCCCCGCATTTACTCGCACAACCAAGAAAACTATGCATAATAATAAAGTACATTGGTTTGGATTCGAAGAAGGAGGGCATTAGGTATCTGGAATGCGTTGCTTGAGAATGCAATGGCTACAGGAAATCTTGGCAGTGCAGACTCAATGGGCTGAAAAGCCTCTTCTGGTATGCATCAATCTTTGACTTTACGATTGAATATTCTATAAATTCGATAAATAATCATCATATGGCTGTCACAACATAATCCAATCTGGAGATTTGGAGCAGCCTGTTTGCGATGAAAATGGTGTACTCTTTGCTCGTGGATCACCATGTGTGAATATTCGAGGTTACTCATTTGGAACAAGGGCAAGAGAACGGAGGTATGCCGTGTTGTGCCTCTTTGGAGTTCCTTACTACGGACAGCTGTGGAATCTGTATCCCTGTGCATATTTGAGACTATTTTATTAATTCTTAATCAGGAGGGGATTCTAGTATCATGGTGAAAGGTAAGACCGTGAATCTGAGGTAAACTCTTTCAGCCAAACTCGTAGTGTATGGGAGAGCAGCTCAAGTGTCTGCAAAGGGTAGGTGCTGCTACACTGGAGTAGTAGTTAAAAATATGTATTATTTTGTTTAGTATTGCAATAGAGTTCCAGTTATGCCAATTCTCTTCATTTTATTGTTATGTTAACTGCTGTGTAAGATTCAAGTGCTTCGAACCTAAAACACGTAGTTTGGCTAATCTAACCACATGTGGAACGCCACAACTTATGTGTACCTAGGATTAAAGAGATACATCTGTTCTTTATAGTCGAGAGAAGGTTGACCAGAGTAATCAAAGGAACAGTGGGTTTATCTAATGAGTAAAAGGTGAAACCGATTGGGAGAGTACTCAGCGAAGCTTCGATGAATAAGTGTTGATCTCATTGGAACAAATGCGATTCTGAAGCAGCTAGAGGGATAACAATAATAAGAATATCTCCCAGCGTGAGGGAGTCTAGGATCACAAGAAATAATCTCAGATTGAAAGGGCAACAATTGCAGAGTATGGAACAGGAGGAATATCTTTTCTCAAAGTGTCGCCATCGGCTGGGCACTGAGAGCTGTGGGGACAGATTGGTTGGGAATATTTAAGGCTGAGAGAGAGAGTTTTGATCAGTCGGGAATCATGGATTCCAGGAAAGCCAGGAATGGAAGTCGGATCGATAATGATCATATGTAATGACGGGTGGGGGGCGGGGGCATGGTGCTCCTGAATGCAGACTACTTTATATGGTCTCTTATAGTCATAAACCCTATTTCCCACATTGTTTTTATAATGAGATGTCCCACAGGTCAATTATAAACATCAGATTATAAATTATATTATGGAATATAGAAACATCGATGACATAAAATAACGTCAATTTCCAAAATCAAAGTATGCCGTCTACCAGACGTCAATCTTGCTTACAGAATTAGAAATGTTGCAGGCTAACAGACTGATGAAATTGGAAGCAGGGTTAGATCAATTGATGACCAGATCCTGCTCCCGACTTTGATAAAACTATGTGATATCTGATTATCTTCTTTCCCATCTAAACACTGCATTACTTCAATCATTTGGCAGTCTCAAGTAAATGAAACACAGCCCTCAATCATTCCAAAACAAATCTGAACTGCTCCCTGAATAAACCAATTTAAAGGCTAGAAATAAAAATCCTCTTTGGTTTTGTTGAGTTACTCCTTTTGCAATTCATAGCTCAATTACTGCACGCACTTCTGGAATCTACATAATAGGAGGGTTTTGATAGTACTGAAGCGTGTACAGAGACTTCACAGGATAGAGTATGGTCTGGAACGTTTTAGCACGAATTGACTGGGATTATGAATTCCATTTATTAAAAGCGACTGAATAGAATAGTATTTCTCTCTGGCACGGAGGCAATTGGGAAAGAAAGTAATTAAGATGCAAAGAATTATAAGGACCAGAGATGCGGTGCTCAGACATAAACTGTTTCTTTTTCCTTTTGCTATAAAAATGAATGTCAGTACTCCATGGAAGTCGGGTAAGAGGCAGAACGTTTGGAGCGGATATGATGAAAAATGGTTTTGCTGAGAGGTAATTGTAATCTGGCACTCATTAACAATAAAGTTGTCCGAGGTAAAAACTTTCATAATACGAAGCAGACATTTAAATAGTGACGTAAAACATGTACAATGTTGCAAGTCAAGCACTGGAAAATTGGGTTATGATAGTATCGTGGTTGTGCTTGACAAGTGCAATGCAATGGACTGAAATGACTTATATGTTGAATATCTTTGACGAGCCCATGGCGAATTTTGCAATTGTTATTTATTAACTGTAATCGAAACTGCATTGGCTTTTAATTTACATTTCACTACTGTTACCTAATAGGAACTGTGTAGATCTAAAGCTGAGGAGAGGAAATAGTTGCCTTAACTCTGCAATGTGTCCGTTTTGCATCAGTCCAATGACTTCCTCCTCCCCATGATATCGTGAGAAATAAACGAGTGTCCGTCAATTTGAGAAGATTTGTTTGATGCCTCGAATTGTAATTGGACAATTCTCTGACGGTTTGGCATAGCCAGTAGTCCATTAACATATATGGGGTCTCGGATCTAAGATTTTTTAAAATCCGTAGTTTTCCCACCTCACTCAGCGTCCCAGTCCTAAGGGAAAGTTCTGATGAATCTTTGAAGCTAGATATGGGAGAAAAACGAAAACTTAATGGTACTATGTTGTCTAATATTTTGGCCTGAGTGCATTCCTCACCTGAACGACTTGCCTCGTTCTGACCGAAGACAGACAGGTATGACAGTAGGCTGGACGGCTCGTAAAACTTGACGCCCTTAATTTTCACTTAACTTGGCTTTTGCGGAAGCCTGGCTTGAGCTAGAGTGCTGCACAGAAGACGCGTGCCTCACAAGAAGGAAAACTGGAAAAACCGCACTTTACATTTCTCAACGTCAGAGTCCTGAGATCTTTGAAAATTAACCAGGGTGCCTTTGCACGTTTTGTTCGTTTCGCATTGTGCATTGTACTGTTGTCTGTTGTATATGTTGCAGTGTGTTATTTCTCCCAAAATCGACAAATTAGAGGTAAACGCGGTTGCATAATTCCAACCCAACTGGAGAAGGACTGCCCTGTGGACAAGCCTAAATTCCCCCCTTAAGGCGGACTCCGGAACCACTCTCGCTCTCAGGGAAGACATTAGTGTCATGGTAAACACTCACGCTGGGAGTGTAAACAGAGAAAGAAAGAATATTTAATGTTGAGAAGGGGACGACCTGACACAGTTGTAGAAGATTATAGGGTAGCTAGGAAAGAACTCAAAGATCGACTGAGCAGAGCTCAAACGGTTGAGGAAAAGTAGTTTCGCAATGATGCAAAACCTGGTGGTCTTTTAGTTCGGGTTAATGGATGATGCATTGAAAGAGTGCAGAGCTGCACTGAGGTGTGGTAGATGGAATTCAACTTGGATAAATGCGAAGTGATTCATTTCAGAAGGTCGAATTTGAATGCTGAATACAATGTTAAAGACATAATTGTTGGCAGTGCAGAGGAAGCTCATGATCGAGTGTTGCACGCACAAAGATCCCTCAAAGATTCACTCAAGTTGATAGGCTTGTTAAGAAGCCTCATAAAGATTTCGTTTTCATTAACAAGGGAATTGACTTTAAGAGAGAAATGTTACTGCAGCTCAATACAACCTGTTTAATGCACACTTGGAATATTCTGTCCAGTTCTGGTCGCCT
This sequence comes from Chiloscyllium plagiosum, assembly GCF_004010195.1. Lineage (NCBI taxonomy): Eukaryota > Metazoa > Chordata > Chondrichthyes > Orectolobiformes > Hemiscylliidae > Chiloscyllium > Chiloscyllium plagiosum. The sequence continues at coordinate 71,703,507 of NC_057717.1, read as the reverse complement.
CATTATAGGAAGAATGCAGATATGTTTGAGAAGGTGCAGAGGAGATTTGACAGAATTTTGTCTTGAAGGAGACCTTATTTTATAAAGAGAGTTTGCGTGAGCTCAGCTTTTCACACTGGAGAGACGAGTTGTGCATTGAGAGTTTTTAGTCGAGTAGATAAGCAAAAATATTTTTCCGGCGCAAAATTCGCTGTCAAAAGGGGTAATCATATTAACGTGATTTGAGGAAGGTCTCGGGGAGATATCAGGAGTAGATTACTTATGCAGTTGGGTGGAATGGAGACCCAGCGTTGTAGCATAATCGGAGACAGTAGGAATATGCAAGTGCCGGCTGGACAAACAAATGGACCATTTTAATTCCAAGGCTGTGTTGGTTTGGTTGGATATAGATTAAGATAAATGCTCGGAATAACGTCGTGGACTGTAAGGTCCATACTGTGCTGCTCTGTTCTATGTTCAATTTACTACTAAGAGCATGGAACAGCAGGAGTGAACAACAATATCAATATGAACACCGCTTCCATGCTCTGAAGGTAACCCGAGTTAGAGGAAATATCTGCCTCGTTATTCATACTTATTTAAAATAATGTCCGAAAATTGACATAAAGTGATTACCATTGGCTCGGTAGCTATTCCACCCAACCCCCACCATCGTAAATTCCAATGCCATCTATTTGACCATTTTCGTGTTGTATTTTATAATTTTGCAATACCTGTTTTTCTCATGTGTTCTGGCGTGTTCCTCGCTTCAATGTTGGTTTGCTCCCGGACAATTTTCCTTGTATTAAAAATAGTGTCTCCAATATCATTTGAAAGACACAGTTCGATGAAAGAAGACTTATCATCTCAAAGCAGGATTGCTTCCATTTCAGTGAAGTGGCATGGTGTAATATTTTTCGTATTGGGAATGACGGAAGACAGTGATGACACCAGAAATTGAGCTGAATGAACGAAATCGCCCGCATTTCGCGTTGGTAATAGAATAGTAGCAGCGTCTTAACAAGGAAAAGTGAAACTGTTTTCAAAGGTTAGACTGGTGAATCGGTAGAGCCATGGCCCGTGCGCCTGATAATTATGTCACAAAAGAACGTATTTTCTCATTTATTTACTACAGTCTGGGTTGCATCATTGGCTGGCTTCTCCTCAGAAACCGAAAAATAAATTAGACAGATGATTGTTTTGTGAAATATTGCATCAAGTCATGTTCAATAGTTTTTGCTCCTGAGTGCTCATTCGATGAATTACCACCTGAGTGTTGACAGACAACAACTTCTTTTCAACTGCTGCAGATGTGTAAAAAATCGATATGGCAATTTAAAGAAAACATAACCATGCAATTTTAGGTAGCAATTTTTGAAAACAAGAAGTGTGGCGCTGAAAAAGCACAGCAGATCAAGCAGTAGCTGAAGAGCAGAAGAGTTGAAAATTTGGCATAAGCTCTTCATCAGAAATGCCTGATGAAGGACATATGCTCAACATATATACTTCTCTGCTCTTTGGATACTGCCTGACCTCCCGTGCGTTTCCTCTGAAGTATGGTTTCTGCTTTGACCCCGACTTCTCCTTTGCCATGCAGTGTTGCCGAGTACCATTCTGTAGTGTGTTGCTGTATATAAAAGTTAAAAGACCGAAATGGCACGTAGCGTATTTGATAACAACTGTGAAATGTTAGGGAGACACTGTAAGACAGAGGTTAAGTTGGAGGGAGAATAACATTTTAAGCTGTAAAGCTGATAAGGTTAAGAATTTTGGGTAAGTATGGTGTCCACCGAGTAGGATGCAACGTGAGGGAACATCTGAAATGTGTGGAATATAAATGCACTGTCAATTGCAAAACGTATACCGTTCCAGTTGGGTAGTCAACCATATCTTGGGATGCCAGGCGTAAGGTGTCAAGGCGGCCATGTAAGTGATGTATTGCTTAACCTGGATTAGATTGGATGAGAGTTATTGGTCATCACATTAAGGAGAGGTTTGCATTAGTCACAGGGGTAAATTTCAAGTGGTGTAAATCCGAATATGCTGGAAGGGTTTTATTCAAGTATTCTTTGGGAAGTCAGGGAGGAGTTTGCCGAGTGGTTGACTTTGAATTTTATGTCGTCATTGTCTGAATACTGCGTAATACTATATGATAGCAAATGCTGTTCCGCTGATAAGAAGGGGAGTAAAGGCAACACTGGAAATTATGGACTTGTGAGCCTTATTTCGTGTGTGGCTGAAGTGTTGGCAAGAGTTATAAGAGAAAGGATTTATATTTATCTAGAAGGGAATTCCAGATAATCAATACGGTTTTGTGACCGGTAGATCATGACTCACAAACATGTTTGAATTCTTTAAGAATGCAGATGTGGGTAAAGCAATTGATGTATTGTATACGGATTTCAGTAAGGCGCTTGATAAGGTTTCTTATACTAGGCCATTGCTCAAAATACGGAGGCATGAGTTTGAGGGTGGTTTAGCGTCTTTGATCAGACATTGGCTAGTTGAAAGAAGACAGAGGATGGTGGTTGATGGGCAAAATACTTCCTGGACTTCAGTTACTAATGGGGTACCACAAGGATCTGTTTTGGGTACACTGTTGTTTATCATGTTTATAAATGACCTGGATGAATGTATAGAAGGATGGGTTCATCGGTTTGTTGATATCACTAATGTCGATCGAGCTGTGGATAGATTCGAAGGATGTGTAGGTTACAGAGACATAGATACGCTGCACATCTGGACAGAGAGGTGGCAAATGGATATTAATGCGGAAAAGCGTGAGGTGATTCACTTTGGAAGAAGTAACAGGAATGTAGAGTACTGGACTAATTTTAAGATTCTTCGTAGTGTAGATCATCAGAGAGACTTCAGTGTCCAGGTACATAGATACTTTAACGTTGCTACCCAGGTCGATAGGGCTGTTAAGAAGACACAGTGTCTTAACTTTTATTGGTAGAGGGATTGAGTTTCAGAAACAGAAGACCATGCTTTTGCGTACATTCCTGGTCACCTCATTATAGGAAGGATGTGCAAGCTTTGGAACGAGCTCAGAAGATATTTGCGCGGATGATGCCCAGAAGGTCTTACGAGAAACAACTGAGAGACTTGAGGCTGTTTTCGTTATCGAAAAGAAGGTTGAGAGGTTACTTAATTGATTCACATAAGATAAGCAGAGGGTTAGATAGGTTGGGCAGTGAGAACCTTTTTTCTCGAATGGCGATGACTAGCAAGAGGGGACGTAGATTTAAATTGAGGTGTGATAAATGTAGGACAGAAGTCAGAGGTACTTTCTTTACTCCGTGCATCGTAGGGACGTGAAAGTAGCAGACTCGCCAACTTTAAGAGGGTTTGAATTGTCATTGGATAGGCATATGGTGGAATCTGGAATAGTATAGGTTACATGGGGATTCAGATTGGTTCCACAGTGCGTCTCACCATCGACGGCTGAAGGGTCTGTAATGCGTTGTAATTATTTATGTTCTAGGTTCTGTGGAAAGTGTGTAGCTTCAGTACCATGGGACTGATCAATCACTCGGCAGTGAGTAGAGTTTTGATGTCTGGAAGCAGGGATCTCAACTGAATACAGAGAATGAGCATTAAGATTATTTCACCAGGCAGTAACATGATTACTAATCCGATATGGGACAGTGTGGCGTAGACATCCCGAGAAGCTACTTTACTGATAACTGCATCATAATTTTTAAACAGTGTCCTAACCGATTCCTGAATAAAGAGTGTCGAATGCTCCACTGGAGAAGAGCTGTCGGGCTTTAGAATTGATGTTCTTTTCAGGCCCAATGACCAATTACAGTGTGTTTTGTTTTTAATTAGAAAGAGTGTGGAAGATAGATTTTTGAAATGGCGGCCGATGACACGTGTTGTGTCACAAGGATCGGTGCTGGGTCCACTGCGTTTCATCATTTATATAAATAATTTGCATGTGAATAAAGGAGATATGGTTAGTAAAGTGACAGATGACACCAAAATTGGTGTTGTAGTGGACAGTGAATGATGTTGATCTCAGTCTAAAACAGAACTTGATCAGATGGAACAACGGGCCGAAGAGTGACAGGTTTCATTGAATTTAATTAAATGTGAGGATTGGCATTTTGGTTAGGCAAGCAGAGACAGGTCTTACACAGCTAGTGGCAGGCAGTGGGGAGTAATGTCGAGGGGCACATCTGCAGAAGTCGTTCGAACTGGCGTCACTGCAAGAAAGGATAGTGAAGAATTCCTTTAGCAAGTTTGCCTTAATTAGACAGTTCATTGTATATTGAGTCTTGTTGTGGCTGCACAGGAGATTGGTGAGGTCACGTTTAGAAAGCTCCCTTTGGAAAACATGTTGAACTTGAAAGGCTTCAGGGAAAAAAAATGCCGCCATGTTCTCTGGATTCGAGATGTTGAGGTATTGGACAGGCTGAGCAGACTGCAACTTTTTCGTCTGGAGTAACGAAGGCTGAAGATTGTCCACATAGCGGAATCTAAAATCATAAGGAACATCGATAGGTTGAATAGCTAAAGTCCTTTACCCATAGGAGGGAAGTAATAATCAAAAGGACAAAGGCTTAAGGTGAGAGTGGAAAATCTTAAGCGTCACACGGTGGATGCACAGGGGGTGTTAGCTGCCAGAGAAATTTGTAGAAACAGGTGCAATTAATATTTTAAGCACATCTGGACAGGTACATAATTATGAAGTGTTTTGTGGCATCTGGGCCAATTGCTGGCAAGTGAGATGAGATCAGGTTGGAGTATTTGGCTGGCGTGGACGACTTGACCAAGTGGTCATTTTCCATGCTTTATGACTATGATAGTGTAACTGATGCTTTCAAGTGTCTGAAGCTTGTGACGGATGCAAAGAAATGCTTTCGTTTTCCCGTGTGTAAAGTCAGTTTAACATCCACTGAGGAGTTAAACGAAGCGCTGAACATAGAACATAGAACAGAGAACAATACAGTACAGAACAGGCCCTTCGGTCCACGATGTTGTGCCGAACATTTGTCCGAGCTTAAGCACCCATCCATGTACCTATCCAATTGCTGCTTAAAGGTCACCAAAGATTCTGACTCTACCACTCCCACTGGCAGCGCAATCCATGCCCCCACCACTCTCTGGGTAAAGATCCCACCCCTGACATCTCCCCTATACCTTCCACCCTTCACCTGAAGTTTATGTCCCCTTGTAACACTCTGTTGTACCCGGGGAAAAAGTTTCTGACTGTCTTCTCTATCTATTCCTCTGATCATCTTATAAAGCTTAATCAAATCACCCCTCATCCTTCGCCATTCCAACGAGAAAAGGCCTAGCACTCTCAACCTATCCTCGTACGACCTATTCTCCATTCCAGGCAACATCCTGGTAAATCTTCTCTGCACCCTCTCCAAAGCTTCCACATCTTTCCTAAAGTGAGGCGACCAGAACTGCACACAGTACTCCAAATGTGGCCTAACCAAAGTCCTGTACAGTTGCAACATCACTCCACGACTCTTCAATTCAATCCCTCTGCTAATGAACGCTAATACACCATAGGCCTTCTTACAAGCTCTATCCACCTGAGTGGCAACTTTCAAAGATCTATGAACTGTCGGACATTGGCTCAATCTACCAACTTACTTTCTTCTCTGTGTGAGCCAAGTCCTGCGTATTCTTTAAATTAAGCAATAGGAGAAGATATTCGGTCTCACACTTTAAGTTTATTTTAGCAGTAAGTGGATAAAGCTTTCAGAGCTCTGGGTCTCGACCTTTCTGTCCCTGAAAAACCATATAGTGTGTCAGTTCACGAAGTCTGACCTCTATCCTGCCCCTGACCCAGTCTTTTATACAGTACAAAACGTCATGTAATCACAGAACATTGTGCAAGCATTGAGGTGTGGTTGTCTTCTTGATTGACTTTTGACCTGACTCCAGTCCCCACCTTCTCGCGTTCCCGGATATCTGACTCCATGTAACCTCTTTCTGCAGGAGGTGGCGCTAAATGATTCTTGTTTTTTTACCACAGCTTAAAACATGTCCTGCATCTGCACTCACAGGGCGGCAGCACCCCCGCTGTCTACGTCACTCTCCCACAGCTTAAAACATGTCCTGCATCTGCACTCACAGGGCGGCAACACCCCCGCTGTCTGCCTCACTCTCCCAGCAGCTAACAAGGCCGCCAGTAAACACTGCTCTTTATTAAAAGTCATTCCTATTGTGTGTTTCCATCAGCTTACCTTTACAAGTCAGATGTACTCAGTACTTTTCCACTGTCTGTTCGTACACACAAGGGTAACACTACACACTCTGCTAGTTAATGGTTAAGTATAACATTGTATTATAAGTACTGAAACAAATATATCATTAAAGGCTTCTGAATGCCTCAAACTAAGCCATATATTTTCAAATCCCCCTTTTGGTCTCATCAAAATGAAACCAACAAACCAGTTTTATACATCACATTCGCTCTCCGATGCATAGTTTTTCCTTCTTGCCAGAGCCATGGTTTCCGTCTCCATCTGGTAGGGCGGGGGAGCCTTCCCTACAATTGCTGTGATGATTACTCCCTGCAGTCAGACCGTATGGGATGTCCCCTCCACCACCCTGTTAGGTCTTGTCCACCTTGGCTACGACCACTTCCGTATGATCACCTTCAGCAGGACCCAGTCCATGGTAGGTGGCACCTGGCTCTGTTGGTCCCCCTTTTCCAATCCAACCTGTTTGGAGAAAGCCGACAAAGCTGTTAGTTGATCATAGTAAGGTTTCTACCTTAGAGAGGCTCCTCCTCCCTCTAACATCTGTATTCCAGTTCCTGGTCCCGGGAACTGCTGCCCTGTTGTTAGCTCGTACGGTGTAAACCCTGTGATGGAGTTCACTGAACTTCTAATAGACAGTAAAGCTAAAGGTAGGGCATCCACACAGCTTAACTTTGTTTGTGCACACACGTTTCCTATTTTTCCTTTTATGGACTGATTCATTCTTTCCAATTTTCCCTGTGACTGATGATGGTACACTGTTCCAAACGCATGTTTCAGTCCTAAAGCTGCTTCAACTTGTTACAGGTCTTTGTTCTTGAAATGTGTGCCATTATCTGACCTGACTCTCTTTGGAAACCCATGCATTGGAATGGATTGGTTTATCAATAATTTGATCACTGTTTTTGCGTCTTCCATTTTTGCCGCTATTGCTTCTGGCCAACCAGTGTATGCATCCACTGCTACCAAAAGGTACCGGTATCCGTTTACTCTCTCTACCATGTCAGTGTAGTCAATCACTATTTCCTGACCTGGCATTCTTGGGAGAGGGAATTTTCCCTCGTGTGCTTTCACTGTTGGTCTCATATTGTATTGTGTACACGTTCTACATTCCCTGATATAATTTTCAATCATTGCTGGCAAGAACGGATGCCACCAATGTGTCAGATACCTCTGCATCTGTGTTTTTCCACAATCTGTGAGCCCATGAGCTTCCTGGAGCATGGAAGCTATCAAACCTGGGGGTAGGACTGGTCTACCGTCCGGTGACCTCGAAATCCCTTCTGACTCTGTGGCCCCTCTCTCTCTCCAAACTGTCAGTTCATGAGGAGAGGCTTTCCACATTTGCATCGCAAGCAGGCAGCAGGTCATACACTGTTCTCTCTGTTTGCATCATTATATACTCTACTGTATACCGTGCTGCTTTCTTTGCTGCTGAGTCGGCTTCTTGATTGCCCCTCGCTACAACTATGTCTGCTTTATCATGTCCTCTACACTTGACCACCGCCACTTCTTCAGGTTTCATTAGGGCCTCCGCTAATCTTTTCATATTTTTTTCATGTTTAATTGGGATTTTCACTGCTGTTAAGAATCCTGCCCTGATCCATTGACTAAGTTCTACCTGTATAGCCCCTGCCACATATGCAGAGTCGATGTAGATATTTACTCTTTTTCCCTCTGACAATTCCAACGCAGCAATCATTGCCTGTAGTTCAGCCAACTGGGCTGATTCTTTACCTGTCATTTTTCCTGTCAACACTTCCTCAAATTCCTCACTTGTCCGTCGCACCACTGCATAGACTGTTTTAAGTCCTTCAGTTGGATGTCTGTAACAGCAACCATCTGTGAACAACACTTCTTCTGGGTCTACTACTGGAGTTGCCTGTAAATCTGCCCTAACTTTGACCTCTCTCTGTAACCTTTCCTCACACATGTGTGGCTCTCCTTCTCCCATGCTATCATCCATGTTAATTCTTTCATGTGTAAAAATTATATGTGGTGCATTCAAAATTTTCTCTAACCTGGTTTGCCGCAGTGACGTCATTGTAAAGGCTGTTGAGTTCACATAGGCCACTATACTATGTGTCGTCAGTACCGTTAGTGAATGGCCCATGACTATATGTGCTACCTTTTGAAGAATGTTTCTACCCCTGCTGCATGTCTTGTACATGGCGGGTATCTGTCCTCTATTGGGTCAAGGGTAACACTTACATACATCAGCACCTGCCTGTCTCCCCCTTTTTTCTGAAAAATAGCACCATTTACTGTGTGTAATCTTCCAGAAAAATCGAGGAGAAATGGCTCTTTGTAGTCCGGGACCGCTAAATCAGCAGCCCGCGTTAAGGCCTGTTTAAGAGAGATGAAACTTTCGTCTGCTTCCGTGGTCCACTGCAATTGGGCCGACAAATTTCTCATGCCTTGCTCATTTACCATGGCCCTAAGGGGGAAAGTGAGCTCCCCATATGATGCAACGAATTGTCTGCTGTATCCTGCCAACCCAAGAAATGAGAGCATGTATTTTACAGTGACTGGTTTGGTATGATGCAGAATGGAGGATCTATGGAACGGAGAGACACCTGTTCCCTTAGCGGAAATCACTCTACCCAAAAAAGACACCATTTTTCTGCAGCATTGTAATTTAGCCCGTGACACTTTGAAACCAATGTTACACAGTTGAACCAACAATGACTTTGTGGCTTCCAGACAAGAAACATGGTCTGGTGCCACCAAAAGAATGGAATCCACACACTGGACCAGTATCACCCCCTTTTGGAGTGTAAGGTCCTTCAGTTGCCATTTTAGTTCCTGATTAAACACCCCCGGCGACAAAATGAACCCTTGAGGGACCCTTGTATAACGTAGTTGTTGGCCTTTGTAGGTAAACGAGAAAATGTCCATCAAATGATCAGCTAGGGGCAAACAGAAGAACATGTTGGCCAGATCAATGCACGAGAACCACTTATGGTCAGGGGTCAGCACAGACATCGCAGTGTATGGGTTTGGAACTGGAACTGTTGGAGTGGAAACAACACAATTGATCCGTCTGAGATCATGCGCCATCCTATATCTATCTGTATCCTGCTTCTTTACCAGGAGAACGGGGGTGTTCCAGGCTGACTGGGAGGGTTCTAGCACCCCTGATGCTAACAATCCTTCAATTGTGTCGGCAATGCCGGCTTCAGCCTCTGTTTTGTGTGAATATTGTCTCTGACAAATTGGAGTGTGGTCAATTAAATCGAATGTGATTGGTGTAACATGTTTGCAGTGACCAACGTCCGTTAAACCTGCTGGCCACAAGGTATCTGGTAGAGTATCAAGCATCTCTGCAGCCTGTGGATGGTCTGTTTCTTCCCTGCCGTGAAACCTTTCGATCTGCCTATGTTCCAGCAGTACCTTGTTAGTTGTCCTGTACATAATTCTATAGGCTTCCTCTGATGGTGAATATTGTAAACCGGGTAGCTGAGTCCAAATCCAATCAGTTCGCGCCATCAAACGTTTGGACATAGGTCCCAGATCCTTGGCCTGATACTTAGCATGTACGGCCAAAGTAAGATGAGGTATAGCTTCTTCAGACATCTCATATCATTCCAACTGTTCTGCAGTCAGTTCAACAACACCCGCCACACCTTCTTTCCCTATCAGAATACAACTAGAGGATATATCCCATTGAGTCCCTTCTAAATGCTGATAGAGTGCATGCTGATAGATGTCATTATCATTTCGATCATAATACAGGGTAACGTGAAGGGGATCTGCAGGAGGAGCATAGGGATGCAACATCTGAACCCAGGGTCGCCATTGGCAGTATAAAGACTGTATACCGTTGTTCTGCCTGTTTTCAGATCCTAGGAGTCCCCAGTATATATCTGCCCACTGCCCTTCCGCCATTGGTGATGTGTCCGGTGATAGCATCATTTGGGATCCAGAGTGAATCATTGTCATAGAATAATTGACAGAATAGCCATTTGGAAAGGACACCGCCAGCCCATCTAGTCCGCACAAGACCGATACCCCACATCTCACCAGCAAGTCACGACCCATCAGATTCACAGGGCATGAAGGTGATGAAATATACTGGTGACGAAAGGTCTGTCCGGCCATTGATGTGATCAGTGGCGATGTCAAAGGCAGATTTTCTGGTTTTCCCGAGAACCCTACTAACTGGACGCTGGAGGATGATATATTTGACCGAGGTGATGGTAGTAAATCTTGCACCCGTGTCAACCAAAAGGTACAGATTCTTGTCCATTACCCTCATTTGCATATAGGGGTCTGCCAACCCCACATGCCCCTGGATTCTCGGGCCCCGTCAATATTCATAGCCCTGCCCGTCGGGCATAGTCTGGGGGTACTGTCGTTGCACCGGGGCTGCAGCTACGTTTGGGGCTTGGTAAGGTTGAGGAACCTGTTGAAAAGGAGACTGACTTGAGCGGACATACTGTCCTCGGAGCAATCCCTGCCCTGCCTGGGATCCCCACAGCATGGGACAATTTTGTCTCCAATGCCCGGGCTGGCCACATTCAAAACAGGTATTGGGTGGCTGACCTCTTGGTCCTCCGCGGCCCCTCCCTCTGCCACGCATTCCTCTGGAATCACCTGTAGGCTTGCCCCCATAGTAAGAATAAGGAGGCATCCAATCAGGTGTTAGGTGCAGACTGTTTTGTGGCGACGTCTGCTAAACCATCTGATTAGTCGTCTTTTAGCCTTCCTCCTAGCCTCATCGAGCTGTAACTTCAGCAACTGCACTTGAGCTGACTCGTTGCTCTGTTTATCTTCATCCTGCTTTGTCCTGTAACGCTTCATATGGTGCATCAAGTGTTTCTCCCACTGTTCTATAGAACAACCTGGGATATCAGGATTACTCTCCATTCCCTCTTTTACCTCCTTAGGCATCCCTGCCATAACGGAATTCCTAAATAACGTGGTCTGTAGCTGATGTGACCCTGGATGGCTCCCCGCAGTATCTGTCCACGTGCCCTTACACCTAGCCAAAAAGGCAGGCATACCCTCACCCTCCTTCATTGTGAGGGTGAGTGAGTGCATTGCTCCCGGTGGAATCGGAAATCTATCTCTCATTGCCCTTCCCACAAAGGTGGCATGCTGCACAAACGGTTCTGAATCAGGTAGTAAGGTCGTCCCCGCAGACGCTTCAATCTGCTGTATTTTCCACATATTCAATTGCTTGCCCAACAATACTCTCCAATCACCCACAGCTAACTTGTGCCCTCATGTGTATTGGCAAAATTTATTCATCCAAGACGCACCTCCGTCCATGAGTGGGGGCATTTAATCCAGGATGCAGTTCATATCAGTAAATGTGAAGGGCTGATAAACATCCCCCATATAAGAGCCTCTGTAAATTAATGGCATTTGGTGGTGCTGATACAGTACGAGCCGTCGAAATGTGTCTCTGGGACGCAGGTTGTAACTTGGTTCAGGTAGGGGCTTCATTGGAGGGTCATGTTCAGCATGCATTGTGAGTGAGCCTTTCAAAGTGACGGGGTAGGTGTGTGGGTCATCCTCCGTCAGGGATTCTGCATCCTCAATATCCGTAGTATTTTCAGAATCCCCCCCCCCCCCCCCCCCCCCGCCATCCAATTTGTCTCTATCTCGTTCTTCCCTCAAATCTCTCCTTCTTCTGTCTGGGAACCCGTCATCTATTAACTGACCTGAACTACGTAATCTTCCCCTACTTTCGCCCTCAACACTACACGGTGTCGAGTGAGCATCTGGCTCTTCCAATAATGAATGTCTCCCTTATTTCGGCTGTTCTTTGTTTCTGCTGTGCGTCACTATCACCCTGCTTGCCTCCTCCTCTTCTTTAACTCTCTGTGCAGCTTCTTGTGTTAGTTTTTCTACCTTTCTGATGCTTTCTTCTACTGCTTCCGCCAGTCTCTCTTTTACTGCTTCATACTCTCTCGTTCCTACTTCTTGCACATCCAACACCCCTTCTTGAACATACATAAGTGGCATTTGTGTTACAGGATATGGGGGCAGTGATTGTGCCCAGGCAATTTAGGATATAATGGTCCTGCCTTTTCTGTATCCTTTGCCAGTTCTGTTTTAGAGGTACCACCTACTCTCTTTTGTAATGTTTCTACTGCCATACAGGCTAACGTCATGTTGTGCAGATAAATCCTCCTCTCCTCTTTCTTCTCGTCTTCTTTTGTCCACTTTCTTCTAACTAATATTGACCCTTTCTTTCCCTTCATGTGCTCTTTAACTTCTAATTTAGATTGCTCTTCTGCTTTTCCTAAAAACAGTGACAATTTCTCCCTCTCCTGATTTTTCAAGACTTTACCCTGTTTTAATTCTTCCCAAATCTTATCATATTTCTCCATCATTGTTTTTTGGTTGTCCTTCGCAACCCCACTAACTAACTGAATTCTAGCTTTAGCCCACTGTTGTTTTACGGGCAACATTAAGTCGAAAGAACATCCCCCGTATTCCTCACACTCTTTATCAAATTCCCCTTCTATTTTACGTATTTTGTTTTAATCCTCCCGTCTAGATGTCAATTGGTTTGGATATAATATAACAGAGGAACTAACCCAATCAGAGACAAATCCGGTGGCCAGTCAGTTTGTATGGAGTACACCCGAGCAACTGACCATTTCAGTGAGATTTATCAGCAGTGTCGCTGTTGTTCCCATTAGATTCCCACTGCCAACTCTCTCTCTCGCTGAGACACCACCGACCCTTACTTCAAAACACGACTGGCTTTTCTGCCACCCTCCGTACATTCCCCAATGTAAGTTTTAAAACATACAGCACAATCATAGATCACAATTTGTGAGCGTTGCTTTTATGAGATTCTGCTCAATGGACTTTAAACCTCCTCACATTTACGTACCTCGTTGCTTTTATGGGGACTCTAACCCCACGGGACTTTAAACCTGTACGTATTTAGCTTTGTTGCTTTTATGGGGACTCTAACCCCAAGGGACTTAAAACCTGTACGTACTAAGCTTTGTTGCTTTTCTGGGAACTCTAACCCCAAGGGACTTTAAACCAGTACGTACCTTGTTGCTTTTATGGGGACTCTAACCCCAAGGGACTTTAAACCTGTACGTACTATATCAATACTTTATCCACTTACTCTTACTAGGATACTTGCAGTATAATGACAACAATCAATTTAGTATTTCCAAATGCAGAACTTCGATATAAACAGGCGTCTGCTCACCTTTTTTTATGCGGTGCCGCTTGTTGTTGTAATCAGACATCAGTTGTCCATTGTTTCTATTTTCTCTCTTTTCCGTCACTTCTCCGTCTTCATCACGTCGGGTTCACCAATTGTCGGACTTTGGCTCAATCTACCAACTTACTTTCTTCTCTGTGTGAGCCAAGTCCTACGTGTTCTTTAAATGAAGCAATAGGAGAAGATATTCGGTCTCACACTTTAAGTTTATTTTAGCAGTAAGTGGATAAAGCATTCAGAGCTCTGGGTCTCGACCTTTCTGTCCCTGAAAAACCATATAGTGTGTCAGTTCACGAAGTCTGACCCCTATCCTGCCCTTGACCCAGTCTTTTATAAAGTACAAAACGTCATGTAATCACAGAACATTGCGCAAGCATTGAGGTGTGGTTGTCTTCTTGATTGACTTTTGACCTGACTCCAGTCCCCGCCATCTCGCGTTCCCGGATATCTGACTCCATGTAACCTCTTTCTGCAGGAGGTGGCGCGAAATAGTTCTTGTTTTTTTACCACCGCTTAAAATATGTCCTGCATCTGCACTCACAGGGCGGCAGCACCCCCGCTGTCTACGTCACTCTCCCAGCAGCTAACAAGGCCGCCAGTAAACACTGCTCTTTATTAAAAGTCATTCCTATTGTGTGTTTCCATCAGCTTATCTTTACAAGTCAGATGTACTCAGTACTTTTCCACTGTCTGTTCGTACATACAAGGGTTACACTACACACTCTGCTAGTTAATGGTTAAGTATAACATTGTATTATAAGTACTGAAACAAATATATCATTAAAGACTTCTCAATGCCTCAAACTAAGCCATATATTTATATAACATAGACCCCAGGATCCCTCTGTTCCTCCACCTCACTAAGAACCCTACCGTTAACCCTGTATTCCGCATTCTTATTTGTATTTCCAAAATGGACAACCTCTCACTTGGCAGGGTTCAACTCCATCTGCCACTCCTCAGCCCAGCTCTGCATCATATCTAAGTCCCTTTGCAGCCGACAACAACCCTCCTCACTATCCACAACTCAACCAATCTTCGTATCATCTGAAAATTTACTGACCCACCCTTCGACTCCCTCATCCAAGTCATTAATAAAAATTACAAACAGCAGAGGACCCAGAACTGGTCCCTGCGAAACTCCACTTGTAACTGGTCTCCAGGCTGAATATTTACCATCGACCAACACTCTCTGACTTCGACTGGTTAGCCAGTTTTCTATCCAATTGGCCACATTTCCCTCTATCACATGCCTCCTGACTTTCCGCATAAGCCTACCATGGGGAACCTTATCAAATGCCTTACTAAAATCCATGTATACTACATCCACTGCTCTACCCTCATCCACATGCTGGGTCACCTCCTCAAAGAATTCAACAAGACTTGTAAGGCAAGACCTACCCTCACAAATCCGTGCTGGCTGTCCCTAAGCAAGGGGGCTTGTCTATCCTCAAGTTGTTCAAAATGTCCAACACATCTTCCTTCCTAACAAGTATCTCCTCTAGCTTACCAGTCCGTTTCACACTCTCCTCTTCAACAATACGGTCCCTCTCATTCGTAAATACTGAAGAAAAGTTCTCATTCAAGACCTCTCCTATCTCTTCCAACTCAGTACACAGTCTCCCACTACTGTCCTTGATCGGACCTACCCTCGTTCTCGCCATTCTCATGTTTCTCACATACGCATAAAATGCCTTTGGGTTATCCTTGATCCTATCCGCCAATGATTTTTCTTGCTTTCTCGTAGCTCTCCTAATCCCTTTCTTCAGGTCCCTTCTGGCTATCCTGTATCCCTCCACTGCTCTGTCTGAACCCTGTTTCCTCAACCTTATGTCAGCCTCCTTCTTCCACTTTACAAGACATTCAACCTCCCTCGTCTACCAAGGTTCCCTCACACGACCATTTCTTTCCTGCCTGACAGGTGCATACATATCAAGGACACGTCGTATCTGTTCCTTGAAAAAGTTCCACATTTCCACGACATCCTTCCCTGACAGCCTATGCTCCCAACTTATGCTCCTCAGATCCTGTCTTGCAGCATCGTAATTACCCTTCCCCCAATTGTAAAACCTACCCTGTTGCACGCACCTATCTCTCTCCATAACCAAGGTGAAAGTCAGAGAATTGTGGTCGCCATCACCAAAATGTTCACCCACTAACAAGCCCATCACTTGTCCCGGTTCATTACCGAGTACCAAATCCAATTTATCTAATTATCTAACATTTCAGAACAATTTATTTAATTCTGGGTTTTACTTTTTTAAGGAGACTTCCTGGTATTCCCAGTAGAGAAGATTCGCCTCGCAGAACATTCAATTTCCTGCGCAGTTCTTTCAGAGGCTTCAGAAATTTCAAACGACACTCTTGCACAACTCACATCGATTTTTGCAAAATGGTTGTATAGCCAATTGCAAGTCCAGGTTATTAGTTCAGTTGGAACTTAGCTACCTTTCAGATAATGCTTTGCTTTGAAAGAGTTGGAAGTCCATCAAAGGTCTTAATAAGACAAAACAAAATTCATGACTTTTGAGAATTACACAAATGTTAGGAAGTAGAAAATGATGCATGACTATGGAACACTGCATCTGAGGTTTTGCCATGTTTTACCTCCACGGAGCTCTTTCTATTGGTTCCACACAACTAATCGACGAAGATATTGCTTGTTTCTGATGTGAAATAAAAAAAACAGTTTACACCCTTCATTAATATTCATTCTGTACGAACTTGGCTCATACAGCCAATTGACCCAAAACGTTATGAGATGGCAAATAATATTCAATTCAACTAACAATATTCAGAACGACAACGTTCAGTTTATTGACGAGGTCGATATTTTCCTGATGATTTTTCGTGCATGCTCGCTGAAATCACTGTCATTTGTTTTGAGCAGATCAGATTCGTTCTTGGAAAGGCCCAGTTAAGAAAATTCATATTGGTTATGAAGATGAATAGATGAGGTAATTAAAAATTAGTGTGAAGTGTTCCTATTCAGGATAAATAAAATAATGACAAAAGACCTCATTACAGGAGTTATATTCTGTTGTGCAGGTTGAGATTAATCCATTTCCATCAATTACTCCTGCAATTCCGAATCCATTCAAGGACCGTGCAATTTAATTCGTCTTCAATTTAAGGTGGGCAGGCTCTTAACGTACGTCATATCTCTTGGGCAGGTTCCCGTTTGCTGGCCATAACCTCTCTGTTCTTTTTTCTCTGATATGCAGTTTTTCTGTTCTCCCAACTCCAGCTTGTAGAATATGAAGGATTTATGTAACATATTTTATGTTGACACAAAGTAAAACCAGTGATTATTCTCTATGATCCGATAATACTTTGTTGAATTATTTAACACTTTGAACAATCTCTGCTTCGATATCAATAATTTAGGCAAAATGGAATTACACGTCATGACTACCTTTGCTTGTGATTGTTAGTGAGTTCCATGAGATTTGTTTTTACGTCTCATCATCACTTCTCTGCATTTTTGTTTCTGCTTTGGACTGGCTCACTGCCAATATTCAATAAAGACAAAAGACTTCGATAGATAATGTGACTGTCATTCTTCACTCCCGTTTTCCACGAAAGTCTATATTCCTTTCTCAAGATGTTACTTCGTAATTGTGACAACGCTTTTATATCAATACGTTGTTGTGAACTGATTGCTCATGTTCTGAAATGAGAGGTTGTAAGGCAGAGGTGGAGATTGAACTACTGAAGAGCACTTAGGCAAAAAACTTGTGAGGACTGTCTCAAAACATTTGAAAGCGAAGTGAGTGTCTCCGATCTGCTAGCCTGACTGAACTTTCTCTTGACAGTTCTTTCCTCCGTGATTGTGGAACTGCATCTACAAACCTGTGTCTCAATTTGCATTTTTGACAAGAGTGTCAACATCCTGCACCTCCGCCCTCAAAACTCACCCCTCCATCCGTAACAAGGACAGAAAACCCCTTGTCCTCAATTTCCACCCTACCAACCTTCGCATTAACCATATCATTCGCCGACATTTCCGCCAACTCAAAATGGACCCAACCACTAGGGATATATTTCCCTCCCCACCCCTTTGCGCTTGCCACAACGACCGTTCCCTCCGTGACGGCCTGGTCAGGTCCACACCGCCCAAACAAATCACCCTCCCATCTTCGCATCCTCCCCTGCCACGGCAGGAACTGCAAAACCTGCACCCTCACCTCCTCCCTCACCACCGTCCAAGGCCGCAAAGGTGCCTTCCACATCCATCAAAGTTTCATCTGACATATCCAGCAATGTCATTCATTGCATTTGTTGCTCCAGATGTGGTCTCCTTCACATTGGGGAGACTGGACACCTCCTCACAGAGCGCTTCAGGGAACATCTCCCTCCCCCACCTTACCTCAGTTCCAACCTTCCAGGTCAGCACTGTCTTCATGACCGTTCCTACCTGCTAATCTCCCTTCCCATCTATCCGGTCCACCCTCCCCTCTGACCTCTCGCCTCCATCTCCACCCCCATTCACCTATTGTACTCTTTGCTACCTTCTCCACAGCCCCAACCCCCATTTAACTCTCCACCCTGGGGGTTTCCTGTATCGATTCCTGATGAAGGGCTTTTGCCCGATATGTCGATTTTCCTGCTCCTCGGATGCTGCCTGACCTGCTGTGCTTTTCCAGCATCACTCTGATCTAAACTCTGTGTTTATGAGATGTTACGATGTTGTCACATTTAATGAGTAATAGGTATTTTACCTATTATTCGGTTAAGTGTTCCAATGCTTACGTTATTCTAAATTCCTCTTTCTTATGTTAGCATTGTAACTACAGTGTTTATGATAATTATGTTCAGCTTAACATCGAGTGCTTTGATTAGTGCTTCACATCGGGAACACGGCACTGCAGACTGCCTATCAAATAAGAAATTAAAACCTCTTGGCTTGCTTGATAGCGCTGTTTAACGTCACGATGTTTAGTTAATTCATCATTCCGATGCTTGTTGTGGCACAGAACAGTCTGTACTCTATTTGACGCATGCAAATTTCAGATTTATTTAACATTTTCATTCATCTGACTAATTGTCTCTGTACCTTACTGAGAACTAACTCCTCTGTTAAGTCAGAGCTGGTGGTGTAACTGCTCTGCCCAGTGTCTTCTGGCAATTGTAGAAAATCGATCTGGTTAAATACCGATAACCTTGAACCTGGGGGTTGTTGGGCTAGTTGAAGATGGTTCAGAAAGCACGGAAAACGATTACAAGGGACATTTACCGAAAATTGCACATTTTTTCTTCATACAAGATCTTCAAAATTCGCAATTGGTGAGAAATTCAGAAACAGTTATCATGGCATCTTCTAGTTTTGATTTTTAATGGAAACGACCAGAACAAATCCTGTATAACGCAAATTACATGACGAGAAACTAGGTCGAAGCATTTATGCTGGAAAATGCGCCGGTAAAGGGTAAACGAATGCTAAGGGGTGCAATGCCTACAGAAGTATTGAGCAGTATTACAGAATATGTGACTTGGCTAATATCTAGCATCGTTAGGACGGCACAGTGGCTCAGTAGTTAGCACTGGTGCCTCACAGAGCCAGATACCCCGGCTTCGATTGTAGCTTCTGGGAACTGTCTGTATACAGTTTGCATGCTCTCCCATGTCTGTGTGGGTTTGATGCAGTTGTCCAGGTTCCTCCAACTGTCCAACAATCCAACGATATACAGTTTAGTTAATTTGGTCATGCTAATTTACCTATCGTGTTCAGAGCTGTTGAATTTGAGGTGCATTAGATTAGATTTCAGATTAGATTAGATTACATTACAGTGTGGAAACAGGCCCTTCGGCCCAACAAGACCACACCGACCCGCCGAAGCGCAACCCACCCATACATTTACCCCTTACCGAACACTACGGGCAATTTAGCATGGCCAATTCACCTGACCTGCACATCCTTGGACTGTGGGAGGAAACCGGAGCACCCGGAGGAAACCCACGCAGACACGGGGAGAACGTGCAAACTCCACACAGTTAGTCGCCTTAGGCAGGGCAAACATCGATCAATACGTGTAGGAGAATGGGTCTTTTTGGGCTACTCTTCCGGGGGTCGGTGTGGACTTGCTGGGATAAATGGCCTGTTTCCACACTGTACAGATTTAATGCAACACCCACAGCTGCTCATTTCTAAAATACCAACACCATGCTCTCTCAGACTGCAAATGCCACTTCCGCATAGAATGAAGCTATCCAAAAGGGACATACAAAACGTGTTAACTTGACAATCATGTTTCAGAAAACAATTTATAGCACTGCTGAATGTAACCAAACGGAATTGAAGTGAAACCGCTCATAAAATTGCAGCAAGCCCGATGTTGCATGAAGTAACTTTTGCATCTGGTCTGGTGGAGTTCAAAACCTATCCTGGAGATTCATTCATTGTGGCCTTAAATATTTAATAAATAATTTTCATGAATGCCTGTCAGATGAATGCATTTGCTGAAGACATGGAGATGTGGATGTTTGCAAGGAGATTTCAATTGCATGCTGTGTTTCAAGTTAGTAAGACATGTTCTATCACATTCAGTATTTCAGCTGTTCAAAGGAATTTGGGGCAATGTTGTCGACTTGCTGGTGACAAATCTCAAATCCCATTTGATATAAGAGTGTTCAGGCTAGTAAATATTATTAAATCCAATAATAGTTTGTGAGGGGTCTCATTATAAGAAAAGCAGCAAATGTTGCTGAGAATGGAAGTTTTTTAAAAAAACTTTATTTTTGTTGTTGCCATAACATAGAGGGTGTATGAAGATTCTGCAACTCAAATTAGACACCGGATTTCCAGGTCATCTTTAATGACAATAAAGCATTGAAGGATATCACAGGAAGTCAATGCTGTGGAATAGACATTGAATTCTGAATACATAGTTACACTGTCCATAATATCATAGCATACTTCAATACTGGGTATGGATACGGAGCCATTTAGACTTTATTCATGAATCTTCGCCAACATGCACCAATCCCAAGTTTGACTATTATGCCAACAGTCGTGAATATTTTAACATGACAAAAACGGATTCAAAACCTTTCTAAAGGTGAGTACGTTAGCTGTCTTCAACGCCCCCCTCAACATTGAGTCTCAGACACGCCACCACAACCCGCAAACCTGCAACACTCGAGGTGGAAAGAAAATCCTCAAATTACCTCTAATGAGCTTCCACCTGAAGAATATGCTGTTGCGACTGATCTTTAAATACATTTAGTGCATGCTCATTTTAACCTTGTTCCCTGTTGAACCTTCCGTTTCCAACATATATAACGCGAGCTTATCTAATCTCTCTTCACAGCTGGAATTCTCCACCGCAGTAAATTCCTCTGTAATATACTCCCACTCGAATCATGAGGTCTCTTATGCAACAAATTCTTTTTTACCACAGGGCGGTCAAGTTATTTCCCTAATATTTTAAACAGTTGACTCCCAAGTGACTCACCAAGTTATCTCCCTTTACCTGAACCTGAGCTGTGCCTTCTCTCCATCTTCTATAAATCAAAATTCCTTCACGCTCTCTTTCCAATCCACAATCTCTTGGCCATGGCCAAGATTCCTGAAGAGTCATGTGATGAAGGTCTCACGTTGAACATGACTCTGTTTGTCATAGCAATTCATTCACGCTGCGGAAACTGTACACTGCTTTTCACACAAAATAATCCAGTTAATCTCGCGTATTTGGGCATTCATCACCCAAGTTTTTCTTTTTATGATCGTAGTTGTCATTACATGCTCAGCAATATGCATCAAATCACCTCTAGCGAACATCAAGTGCCCACAAATGTTATAGACTTTACAAGCACAGAATAAGAAAACGCAAGGATCTTGGTAGTGGCCCGGGCTGTGAAATGTAGGGAATATCAATAATACCGAAGGCCAGAGGACTGCTGAGATTACATGATTTAACACCTTTTTCCACACATACCATCACACTTGCTCTGCTTGTTTCAAGTAGGATATCCGTTCCTCTCTGAGGTTCTGATAGTCAGATGTATAAATCAACATAAGGCTTTTTGAAAACTCCATGTCGAAATTAATCAGTGCGACAGTGTATCAAATGAGAGATTTCTTCCACACCTGTCTCGACTATTTATTAGACTTCCCATTATAAATGTTGCATTCAGTTGAAACATACTTCACGGGAAGAGTTAGCACATTTCATTTTTGCATGTGATGGCAACTGCAATCAAAGACGAAATCAGACTATTCATTAATGAAATGTGCTAACAGTAACCGTGATGTATGTTTCTATTGAATGTAACATTTTCAGTGGGAGTATGTTGAATGGCTCATGGCTCTACACCCTGTATGTATAAATGCTTCTGTCGAGCACTTGCACTTGTAATTGGCTTCCATTTCTGTACAGTGTGTGTTGGCAGCATCTCAGCACGATTCTTTTCTAAATCTCTCAGAGGTTTAAAGTGATTTCTACAACTAACCCTTTGAAAAGATCTAGTCAGAGTTAAAAATCAGGTATTTAAAGTTGATGTACATACAGGAAAACCTCTGTCGTATACAAGGACCTGATCTGCATCTCATCATTTTGAAGTCAATACACGGTCTGACTTTTAGTGAATTACTAAATCTCTTCACACATGCGATAGCCTTTAGCAACGATTCAGCATTGCAAACATTTTCGTGCATTTCACCTGTAACCAGTTGGTGATTTGGATTCAACTACTATCATTCTGTCGAACAAAGTCCCCCTACCACAAAATCAAAGCATTGTTTCCTGCAGCTACGTGGCATTCACCCCCACAAAAACTGCACACTTCTTTTTTCCAATAATATAATCCAGTTATTACTACTTGGGTATTCATCATCCAACATGTTCTTTGTTGTTATCATCTACTCAATCTCATTTTAAAATATATTGGCAGATTTGACTCCACCCATCTCGTGACAATTAATTAGAATATCAAAGCAATTCACTGCAGGACGCATGGAGCATTGCATTATTTTCACAATCACATTCTACACGTGACTACTATCTATCAATAAAGAGGATTATTTATCTTCATACGTTATACCTTAATGTTTCATTCTTTTAAAAACACCGTTGTCACACATGTCTTCAAAATTAATTTTGCAGAGAAAAAGAAAATTATTTGAGCAACCAAATAACTATATATTCTTATCATGAAATTAGCCGAGTAAATATTTTAACAACATGACTCAAATCTTCATTGTTTTTCTCTTTCTGAATATAGTTCACGAAAAAGAATCAATGCGCCAGGACTGAGAGGATGCAAGAGGAAACAGTAAAGGGGCGTCTGGAAAGGTTTAGAAAGGAGAGTTGCGTGAGAAAGAAGTTTAATGTGAGAAAATTAAGTCTGTTCACTTTGTCCGAAATATTTGGAAAATTTTCTTACCTAATTGCAGTTCGAATGTTGCTTTAAGCAGTGTTGCTGTGTAGGAGAATCAATTAGTTGAGAATGGAAACCAAATGTTACTTATTGAAGGGGAATGCTCAAATCCTCTGTCGACACACACTAATCCACCTAACTCTTCCGGGACAGCAGTTTAAGGCAATCGATCGTTATGGATACCAGACAAATCCTTGAAGCAAATTTTCTTGGAGCACAGGTTGATCATCTCGAATCGTTGGAACATCGGCATGATCCTATGAAATCTTCCACGATTCCAGGTTAGTCTTGTCAAATTCTGTGGGATCTCATGCTAATCTTTTCAACTATTCTTGGACCCCAGAATATTCCTGCTGAATCATCTTGGACCCCGCAGTCATCCTTCCAAATCCTCTGTTACTCCAGAGAACCCATCACACTTCCACTCCAAACCAAGACTAATGCATTCAAATCCTTTCGGAACCAGGCGACTCTCTCGATTCTTCTTGCACAGAAGCTTTTCCACTCAATTCAAGAGGGAACACAGAAACAAATCACGCGATTCTACGTGGACTCTACGTTAATCATTTCAATACACTCGGATTACAGGCTGATCCTCATGAATCCTTTGTAATCCGATGCAAATCGTTTGAAATTGTCTACGAACACCAGTTAATCCTGCTTAATCCTTTTGAACCACTGCTTAATCATCTCGAATCATCTGATACTCCAGATATATTCTCTTGATACCTCTGAGGCCCCAGATCATCCACTCAGACTCCCTGGGACGCCAGCTGAAATGTTTCAAATCTTCTTGGACACAGGCATAATCCACTAAAACCTTTTGAGAACTCAGGCGAATACTCTTGATCCCGCTGGAGCCCGAGATAATCTTTTTGAGCCATCTGTGACGACAGAGTAAACGTCTGGGATTGTCTGATACTCTAGAATATTTCTGTCTAATCCTTTAAAAAATAGTTAATAATCTCCAATGCTCAGTAACTCCAGCTCAATACTCTCTCACTCGTCCCCACCCCTACCTGCGTTTCACAGAGCACTTTACCTTAAAAACTCCAGTTAGCTTCACGTCCATCACTAATCCACCCTGCACACCCAGCATCTTCCCTTATCGCCAGATGAAGTGCAAAATTTCGACCCACAACTCCCCGCTCACCTCCGTCCAAGTCCCCAGGGATCTTGCAAATCTGGGACTCTTCAAACGCCAATCCACTTGACAATTGCAGGAAGAATGCCTCATCTTCTGCCTTGTGAACTTCCAAACACACGGCATCAATATCGATTCACTACTTTCCAAATATCCCCTCACACCAACTCATCCCAAGTCCAATCCATCAACACACCACATTCCCACATCTTCCTTCCCACCTTCTCCTCCACCCTACCCACCAAATTATCAAATCAGACGTCACCTTCCTCTACATATAGCCTTCATAGTTACCTTGCCCACAACCTCAACCCAACCTCCAATTTAACTCTGAGCCTCATTCTTCCACGTCGTCATAATTCCTGTGGAAACCTTATACCCGAAATGTCGACTCTCCTAATCTTCGATTGCTTTCTGACCTGATGTGCCTTTCCAGCGCCACGCACAAACAACTAACAGAAAGAAAAAGAAAAGCGAAGGAAGACAAAAAAAGAAAAAAGAAAGACAAGCAGACAGAGTGACGAGCTCTGATGAGCGACTCTACTCCGCTCTACTCTTGGGTGAAGAATTGCACCCTGTACTGAGAGAAGGACTGCTTGAGTAGGAAAGCTTATTGTCTATTCTCTTTCCAGCGCTTCCAATGGGCAGCATTTCCAGATCATCAATAACACACATTAACTCAGCAAGATCTACCAGAGACAATTCACTCCCCGGCACCTCTTGGACATCAGCCTTTTACCATATAATGTAACACGTTTTTCTATTTTGTCTATACGAAAAGATTTCTGAGATCAATGTCATTGGAAAAGCTGCAAGAAGAATCAAATCATGTGCGGAACCGCCCACAAATCTGTGGGTGTGTATCACAGTCGAGGTCGGAGCGTCTGGAGCTTTCTGGTTGTGTAGCACAGATTGACCCAGTTTTTCATAAATTCGTTTTTTTTAATACGAGCAGCGGTTGGAGAAAAACAATCTTCAATTCATTAGGGAACATAAAGACGTAAATTTGGCGTTTTCATCAATGCCAATTGTCTGCACTAATTCCGTCCTCCCTCACCAAAACTGTGCAAGTTTAGTTCCGTTAAGTCTGATTTTTTTAAAAAATGTGTTTATTCTCTTTGTTTCTACTCTGGGGGAAGAAACACAGCTTCATTCCCCCGGATCTCTGGTTGCTAAATGGCACAGTTAGGAATATGTTCACTTCAAGGTAAAAAGGTTCTAGGTTTCATCAGAAATTTTGAGGGAGCACGTTAGCCCAATCGTTAAACCTGCTGCCTCACAAGAACAGTAGCCTTGACTTCATTCCAAATTTGTGCAAATGTCTGTATGAAATTTGCATGTTTCACTGTAACTGCGTGTTTTTCCTCTGGATTCTCTTGTTCCATGTCATAATCCAACAGTGTGCAGGATAGGTCTACTGGCAATATAAATAGACTACGTACCGTACAGTGTCCAGTGATGCTTAGATTAGCTGGGTTAACGATTGTAAAAGTCATATGTTGTCATTGGGTGTGGGGTGAGGGAGCATACGTGGGTGGCATGTTCTTTGGAGGTTCGACGCTTCATTATGGACTTCAGGGTTTTTTTGGTGTTACTTATTGCCCATGTTGGTGATGGTTGTGCCTAATGCACTTGCTATCCTTTTACAACTAACGTAAATCACTGAGGCAAGGGCTGAAGCTTGCGAAAGAGGAATAGAAAATTGTACTACATTGAAGAGATGAGGTTCTAGGTACTCATAGGGCATGTAAACAGATTCTCAGGTCCAACCAATCCATGCCGACTCTAATCACAAACTGAGATATCCTGCCTGCCTAAATTTGGCCCATATCCCTCCAAATCTTCTTATTCATGTACTAGACCAAATAAATTTCAAACACTGGAACTGCATTAGCATTCAACACTCCCTTTGAAACCTCATTCCACACACCACATACTGTCTGTTCCAAAAAATTGCCACTCATTTATTTTTATAATTTCTCTCCTCTGACCTTAAAAGTCTGCCCCCTTAATTTTCATCCATCATATCCAGGGAAATGCGCCTTCCAATTAGCTTTTCGGACCCGTAATGATGATATGGACATTTCTGAAAGCTTACACCTCAACTTCCTACGCTTCAGTGGAAAGAAGTCTCAGAATATTCAACTTCTCCTTACAATTGAAACTCTCCATTCCTGGCAACATCCTGGTAAATCCTTTCTGAATTCAGTTTACTAATACCCATCCAATAACAGAATGACCAGAACTTCAGAACATCTGTACAAACACATGACATCGCTACTTCGACAATCAAAGGAGTGAGCAGTGAAGGCAATCGTACAATAATCCTCATTAACCACCCAATGCACATGTGACAGAAACTGCGAAGAACTACGTGCCTGAGACCCGAGATCTCTCTGTTGTCGAACTCTGTCCAAGAGCCTACAGTTAATTGTACAAGTCCTTCCCTTTTTCCCAAAATGCAACGCCTCGCGATTCTCCGAGTTATACTCATTCCGCCATACCTTAAACCATTGGTCCAGCTGAGGAGTATATCTTTGTAATCTTTGATAATCTTCAGTGTCCACAATCCCACCAATATTGATACAATCCGGAAGCTTGCTGATCGGGCCTACTATCTTCTCATTTGAATCATTGATAAAAAATGACAAGCGAAAATAGTCTAAAGCAATCCCTGTAGAATACCGCTGGCAACAGTCCTCCAGTGTAACTGTGCACGTCTATACTCTGTTTGCTGCGATTAAGACAGTTTTGTGTCCAATTGGCAAACTCATCCTAAATAACACGAAATCTAACTTAATTAATTAGCTTTCCATTCGGCAACTCATTAAAGGCTTTAATAAAGCCCAAGTAAAAACTGCTCAGACATCATCAACCTTCTTGTTTACTTTCTCAGAAAATTCAACGAAGTTTGTGAGTCATAATTTCCCTTGCACAAGCCAAAGCCGTAAATGCCTAATCATACATTGCTTCTCTAAATGTACATAAATCGAATCTTTCGCAGTACTTTCAAAATTTATCTAATAACAAATTTAGACTAACATTTCTATAGTACCAGGTTTCTCCATACATCCCTTTCTTATACAAATGCCGCACTCCAATCATCTGGCACATCATGTGCAATTATGGATACGACAAATATTTCTGAAAGAGGCCTTGCAATTCCCCCCCTAACTTCCCACAATGTACTGAGGTACACTGGATCAGATCCTGGAGAATAATTAACCTTTATATTTTCGAAGAACTCCAGTACTTCTTCTATTGTGTCAACTGTCTTCAAAACATCAATATTGATTTCCGTGACTTCTCTAGCCTGTACTTCTTTGTCCACGGTGAAACCTGACACGAAGTTTTTATCTAACATCTCAGTCATCCCGTGAGGTTTATGAAAACAATTACCTCTTTTAGCTTTAAGGGACCGAACTCAATAATTGGTCTCATCCGCCGAATGCACTTTTGGAGTGTCTATGGATTATCCATAATCTTATTTCCCAAGACTATCTCATATCGTCGTGTTTCCTTACTGATCTCCCTGTTATGAAAGCCCCTGCATTCTTCATTATGTTCAAAACATTCACTTGCGATTTTTATTTTTATTTTGATAAAACAAGCCCGCCATTCCTGCTATCAATTTCTAAAACTACTTTGGACACCTCTCACAGGAAGGTGCGTGCTTGAGCGGCACGGTATCTCACTGGTTAGAATTACTACCTCACCTCACCAGGGACGCTAATTCGATTCCTGTCTCGGGTGACCGTCTGCGTGGAGTTTGCACAGTCTCCCCGAGTGCGAGGGTTTCCTCCCACAGTGCAAAGACGTGCAGGTTAGGTGAATTGGTTATGCAAAATTACTGTAGTTTTTAGGGATGCGTAGTTTAATTGCATTAATCAGGCATAAATATAGAGGAAATGAGCCTGCTGTGTTGTTTTTCAGAGGATCAGGTTGTGCTGAAAGGCCTGTTTCCATACTATAGGGAATCTAACCTCATCTCGCGAAATCTAAATGGTTTATTAGATACAGAGCCCAATAGTAAGGATTCTCGGTAATCGAAGACGGAGGACGGTAAAACTTTCTGGCTGTAAAAGCTGCTCCTTTTTTGACGTATTTTAGGTGTTGTTGGTGATTTCCTCGAATTCCAGGAGTAGCAATTACTGTTTTATAAGGTGTTGCATTGTTTTGGAACTTCGGGAAAAAATGTCAAAATAACAGCAATTTTAAAAGGCAGAAGAACAGGAAAAGGAAGCACGTGGTGATGTCAGTGCAAGAGAGAGAGAGAGATACTGACGCCAGAGTAAACCTGCACAGTGCTGCACTTGGTTTTTGAATTCATGTATCACTGTACATCAGAGTGCGTCTGGGAAAATTAACAAAGAGTGAAATTCACAACTGATCTTGGAGGAACTGTTTGGACAAAGTTCACAGCACAGAATCAGATAAATTAATTGTTTTAAGTGGCAAACAGAAAGTCTACCAGTATTCAGTAGAGTGGTTTCTGTTTGATTATATGATTTTTTTGAGATATATCCCTGGATTAAAATTAAAATATAAGACATAACTATTAATCTAACCTGCGGCAGTGTTTTGTAAAGGAATAAGACAGCGTTATTTTCTGAGTCTGTAGATCTGAAGGAGCAAAAGTGGCTTTAGTACAGTGATATGTGCTTCTTGTCAGATGTGGGAGTTTAAAGGAAGTCCAAGGGTTACTGCGGATTGTATCTGCCATAAATGCTGTTGGTTGCGAATCATATCATACCAAATGAATCGGTTGGAGAGACAGTTAGAAGCAATAGTGAATTTGCAACAGCAACATTATGTGATGGTTAGCAGTTATAGAAAGGATGGAAAGTCTCAGATGCAGTTCACATAGATGGGCTAACTGCAGGAAAGGTAAGAGAGGTAGGCACGTCGTGCAGGAGTGTTCTGTATCTATACCCATTTCAATCAAGTATGCTGTTTTCGAAAATGTAGTTGGTGATGGATTCTTGGGGAACATAGCACGAAGAGCAAAGTTTCAGGCGTTGAGACTGGCTCAAATGCAACAAGGGTTCGAAGAGATCAATTGTGTTAGGGGATTCTCGATTGGTAAAGCTGTTCGGGAGGTTTTAAACCTGTAATGGTGGGTGGAGCGGGGCTGTGACCCAGGGAGACAGTGAGGAAAGAGATCAATCTGAGACTGGTACAGTTGAGAGCAGTAGAGAGTCAAACAGTCAAGGCAGGCAGGGACCAGGTAGGACTAATACATTACACTGCATTTATTTCAATGCAAGGGGTCTAACGGGGCAAGCAGATGAACTCAGGGCATGGTTAGGAACATGGGACTGGGATATCACAGCAATTATAGAAACATGGCTCACGGATGGGAAGGACTGGCAGCTTAATGTTCCAGGATAAAAATGTAACAGGAAGAATAGAAAGGGAGGCAAGCGAGGAGGGGGAAGTGGCGTTTTTGATAAGGGGTAGCAATACAGATGTGCTGAGGGAGGATATTCATGGAAATACATCCAAGGAAGTTTTTTGGATGGAACTGAGAAATAAGAAAGGGATGATCACCTCATTGGAATTGTAATGTAGACCCCCTAATAGTCAGAGGAAAATTGAGAAAAGAACCTTTAAGGAGTTTTCAGCTATCTGTAAGAATAATAGGGGGGTTATTGTAGGGGATTTTAACTTTCCAAACATAGACAGGAACTGTCATAGTCTTAAGGGTTTAGATGGATGGGAATTTGTTAAGTGTGTACAAGAAAATCTTCTGATTCAGTACGTGGATGTACCTACTGGATAAGGTGCAAAACCTGACCTATTCTTGGTAAATAAGGCAGGGCAGGTGACTGAGGTGTCAGTGGGGGTACACTTTGGGGCCAGCGACCACAATTCCATTGTTTTTCAAATAGTAATGGAAAAGCGTAGCCCAGATCTAAAAGTTGCAGTTCTGAATTGGAGAAAGGCTGATATTGACGGTATTAGCAAGAACTTTCAAAAGCTGACTGTGGCAAACGTTCGCATGTAAAGGGACGGCTGGAAAATGGGAAGACATCAGGAATGAGATAACGCGAATCCAGAGAAAGTTTATTCCTGTTAGTGTGAAAGGAAAGGCTGTTAGGTATAGGGAATTCTGGATGACTTCAGGAATTGAAGGTTTGGTTATGAGAAGAAGGAAGTAGTTGTAAGGTATAGACAGGATAGATCGAGTGAATCCTTAGAAGAATATAAATGCAGTATGATTAACAGGGAAATCAGGAGGGCAAACAGGGAGTATGAGATAGCTTTGGCAAATAGAATTAAGGAGAATTTGAGGAGGGTAACAAATACATTACGGATGAAAGGATAACGAGGCAGATAATTGAGCCCCTCAAAGATCAGCAAGGCGGCGTTTTTGTGGAGCCGCAGAAAATGGAGAAGATACTAAACGAGTATTTTGCTTTAGTATTTACTGTGGAAAAGGATATGGAAGATGTAGAATGTAGGGAGATAGATGATGACACCCTGCAAAATGCACATTACAGAGGAGGAAGTACTGGATGTCCTGAAGCGCATAAAGTTGGATAAATCCGCAGGACAGGATCAGGTGTACTCTAGAACTCTGTGGGAAACGAGGAAAGTGTTGCGTTGGCTTCTTGCTGTGATATTTGCATCAATGGTAGCCACTGGTGAAGTGCTGGAAGACTGGAGGTTGGCTAACGTTGTGCCACTGTTTAAGAAAGGTGGTAAAGACAAGCCGGGGAACTATAGACCAGTGAGCCTGTCGTAGGTGGCTGGCAAGTTGTTGAAGGGAATCATGAGGGACAGGATATACATGTATTTGGAAAGTCTAGGAATGATTAAGGGTCGTCAACTTGGCTTTCTGCTGGGAAATCACGTCTCACAAACTTGACTGAATTTTTGAAAAAGTAACAAAGGGCATTAATGAGGGCAGAGCAGTAGATGTGATCTGTATGGAATTCAGTTCGGCTTTGGAAAAGTTTCCCCATGGGAGACTGGTTAGCAAGGTTAGATCCCATGGAATACAGGGAGAACTAGCCATTTGGATACACAACTGGCTCAAAGGTAGAAGGCAGAGGGTGATGGTGGAGGGTTGTTTCTCAGACTGGAGGCCTGTGAGCAGTGAAGTGCCACAACGATCAGTGCTGGGTCCACTACTTTCTTTTCGTTTACATAAATGATTTCGATGTGAGCATAAGAGGTACAATTAGTAAGTTTGCAGATGACACCAAAATTTGTGGTGTAGTGGTCAGCGAAGAAGGTTACTTCAGAGTAAAACAGGATCTTGACCAGATGGGCCAACGGATTGAGAAGTGGCAGATGGAGTTTAATGCAGAGCAAGGGAACATGGAAGCCAGATCTGAATACATCCATCAACAATTCATGAGACCATGATCTAAACTTATTTGAGAGATGGGCCAAAGAATTGCCTCATTTGAAGAAGGGAGATATGAGAGCATAGAAAGCGTTAGCAGAAAACCTCAAGACCATATATACTTTACACCACATGGACAGAGTTCGAATCCTGCCTGGCATAGTGGGCGGCAATGCCAACAAACATTTATATATTCCAGCGTTAAGTACCATGTCGGACAGGAAGGATTTTGATTCGATTACCTACAGTGTGGAAAGAGGACCTTCAGCTCAGCAGGTCCACACCAACCATCCGAAGAAGAAATTAACCAGATTCATTTCCCTCTGAGTAATGGGCAATTTAGCATGACTAATTCACCTAACCTGGATTCATGATATGGTCCATTCACAAGTGATTGAAATAATTGAACGACATGCCAAGAGAAGATAATTGAAGCAGTTGAATACTTAGCAAATAACTTGGTGTGATCCAGATCGGGCAATTTGGTCGAGCTCCCCATTGGCAACCCACAGGGGATGGAAGGTCAAAGTGAAGAACCATAAAAAAACCATTATCACAGCAGCCTTGTAGTTCAAGCTGGCTAAAAAGCTAAAACTAAAAAGCCACGATTGGAATAAAAATTCATGGAGTCTTGGCAATGTGATACAAGAAGCCAAACACTGGAAATTAAATATAGAATCGAAGCTCAGAACCGTACTGATTGAAGGAGCTCCAAAGACTGAAAAATGCTCTCGGAAGGGCTACAATTGTGGAAAGGAGGGCCATTGGCCATAAACCGTATTTTAAATAGAAAGCAAAATACGGGTGGAAAGCAAACTCCGAGTCAATTAATGAATCGTCTGGATGGGATACATTGACTTTATATAAACATCTTATCCTGTTGGAGCAGCTCCAGAATTGTAGAGAAGCTCAGCTGGAAGAATGCATAAATTTCACAAAAAGAAACAAGCGCAGCTCACTACCATTTTAAACTCATTTTGCAGAAGTGCAAGAAAATCGTCTGGATGGCGGGTATATTGTGATGGCAGTGGGCAACAAGGAAACTGATTGTCTTTCCAAAACCGCTGCAGAAGTAACATGCTTAACTTTCACTCAGGGACGCGATTTACCTTTGGAGTGGCCATAAGGCAAACCTTAAGACGGCACAATTTATCCAGGAAGCGAAGTTTGACTTCTCAACAAAGAATTCATCAGAGAATATGAAATAACTTAGGATCTGAGAAGTGACGTTAGTTATTTTTGCACACGGAATATAACCCAGCAGTTGGATCTACATTCAGAACATATATGAAGCACTGCGGTGTGCCAAGTGAGAAAACCTGTAACAAGTTATTCTGACAACAAAATCAGCCTTCAAAGTATATTGACAATGACGTTTGGATGCATGCATTGCATGTCAAAAGAGCAAACACACCTATTATACTACGAAGAGCCTTAATTTGTCGTACTTGCAGTTGTTTCACATTCTATCATGACATGTACTTCCATTGCAAACGGCGAGTTGAATGATAACCCTTTTTTTGTATTTTCTGGCACCAATGTGAGGGAAAAATGATTATTTTCCACTTCTATATCTGTGTATAATTTTTGAAATGTTATTTACTCTGTATATGCTTTGATTCTTAGTAAGCTTTTAAGAATCGAAAAAGGGGGAGTTGGGGATTCAGTGGAAGTCCACATAAAAAGAAAGGATTACATTGGACTAAATGATATGAGGAAAACATAATGGGACTTGTCCAGATCACGGATGAATTCTTAGCAACCACTTAAATGGGACCGGATTTCGGGGATGGCAGGACAAACATACAAGAATAAATCAGATCGACTGGGATAGAGTTCACTGGTGGTTAGAATTTTGCGTGCTGTGGACAGATTTCTATGAAACAAAAATCCTGATGGGACTGGATATATTAGGTATGGGAAGAATGTTGGAATGTTGGGCAATTCGAAAACATCGGGCCAAAATATAATACTAAGGAGTAAATCATTTAAGTCTAAGACACTCAATGCAAGTGCAGGCTGAAAGTGGCAATTTCCTTCTCCTGAACGTTTTTTATATGTTTCAATTCGACGGTATCAAAGTAATTGTGTCAACAGGTGAAGAGACTGTGAAAGTGGAGCAGCGAGTTTGTTAGTGGGCGAGCAAGTGTGACAGTTGAGGAGGCAAGTGAGACCTTGCTGGAATTAAATGTGACAATGGGGGAGGGAGTGTGATAGTGGGATGTGTGTGTGACATTGGAGTGAGTGAGTGTGACAGTGAGTGCATGTGAATACGGGGTGCGAGTCTGAGTGTGGGGAGCTGTGTGAGAGTGGGGTAGTGAGTGTAACAGTGAGACATTGAGAGTGACAGTGGAAATCTAAACGTGATAGTGTGGGAGTGCTTGTGGCCTTGCATGAGTGAATGTGACAGTGGGGTTTAAGTTTGAATGTGTGGAATGTATGCGACTGTGAGGGCGTAAGTGTGACAGTGGGGGAATCCGTGTTACATGCGGAAGTGAGTGTGAATTTGAGGGAACGGGTGTGACTGCGTGGGAGCGTACGTGAGAGTGGGGAAGTGAATGTGACAGTGCAGGAGTGATTGCGACTATGTGGGAGTAAGTGTGACTGCGGGAGAGGGAGTGCAAATGTGCGGGAGGGAGTGTGACTGTGAGAGAGACCGTGTGACTTTGAGGGTGTGAGTTTGATTGCGTTGGAGCAAAAATGAATGCGGGTGGTGATGGTGAAAGTGAAAAAGCCACTGTGATAGTGATGCGTGAGAGTGAGTGTGGGTGAGTCAGCAGAACTATGAGCAAGTGAGTGTGACCGTGAGAGAGCGAGTTTTGCTGTGAAGGAGACAGCATGACTGTGACAACTCTATTGTGACTTTGAGGGAGTGAGTGTGAATTGAAGTAAGCGATTGTGACTGCAGGGGAGCGCATGTGACAGCAGGGAAAAGCGTGTAACTGTGATTGAGCGAGTGTGACTGCAGAGGAGTGAGTGTAACTCTGAGGGTGGGATTGTGGCTGTGAAAGAGTGGCTGTGAGAGTGAAGATGTGAACGTGACTGCAGAATCGATAGTGACTGTAAGAGAGCGTGGTGACAGTTATGCACGAGCGTGACTTTGGGAAAACCAATGTGACTGCTCCAGATGGACAATTCGCCACATTTTCTTCCCTCTGCCAATTACTTGCCCCCTCAGCGAATCTTTCCATGCATGTCGACAGCCCTTTTGTTCCTCCCACAACTTCCTCTCCCACCCAATTCGTGTGATGTCAATGAAACCAGAGACCAAAGAAACATAGAAGACAGAAGACAGAATGCAGTCCATTCAGCCCCTTGAGGCTGCTCTACCATTCAATATGATTAAGACTGATCATTGAGCCTAATTCCCGAATCACACCCTCTCCAACCCCAAATCTCTCACTACTCTCAATATTCTTATTTTTTTTACCTGCTCAATAACGAAACCTTGAGAGCAATACTGAGATTGGACATAACAAAGACCAACCTTCTGCTGACACTGAGAGATTTCTGTATCATACGAGATTGGAATATCTTGCTCTCTTCGAGAACAGGACACGATAGATGCATTTTGGTCCACCATAGATGTGGATTATGAGAAACAAGAACCTGACAGGGAATCAGAACAGTTCAGAGAGAATCGAAAAAAAAACTTGAATTATTGGAATACTTCAGTTCTTTTTGAGAATGCTGAACCAGTGATATAGAGACTTTATTGTCTCACAGTTGAAATTTGAACATTATTTCGTTGTATTTCCATGTCTGTACTTAGTTGTGAGAGATGTAGAGAGTTTAGCTCATTTTAAACGTTCCATCTTTGCTTGGACGATGCTTGTTCCTCAAATATTTGACTATGAACTCATCGAGAGAGCTCCCTGTGCTCTCCCTGTCCTGGAAGTGTCCAACGTAGATACTGAAGGGACAGCTTTGCCTTGCATCCAACCCCATTATTCAACACTTCTGCGATGTTTAGGTGAGGCAGCTTGTTCGCTTTGAATCCTGCATGCCCCTCAATGTTGTTAGCTGTGAACACTCGGAATGTAACGTGATTTTTTATGACAGACAGAGTCAGTGTAGATACCTCGGTTAAAAGGGAGAGAATGGGTATGGG
Source organism: Chiloscyllium plagiosum (assembly GCF_004010195.1). Taxonomy (NCBI): domain Eukaryota; kingdom Metazoa; phylum Chordata; class Chondrichthyes; order Orectolobiformes; family Hemiscylliidae; genus Chiloscyllium; species Chiloscyllium plagiosum. The sequence goes on along the minus strand of NC_057717.1, from coordinate 71,668,113 downwards.
ATTGTGAGTGACTCAATAAAATAGACTCCGATGTCCTTCTTTTTCCTGCATTCCCAGAATTATCAAGTGAATGTCATTTCTGCGCTAACATGAAGGGGCTGCTGTGAAAATAAAGATAAAATGCCTGATTATCTGAGTTCTGCTCAATCTTTAATCTTTCATCCATTCCTGAATTGCAAATTTTGCAGTAGCAGGATATGGTAAACTCTGTTATAAAGGTTCTGCAAGTTTCAATTGATTAAGATGCAAATTCCAGAATCTGTTTGAAATTACTGCCCTGAGGTAATTAAGTATTTTCAGTTTGTCTAAATTTCAAAACTTCAATTAAAAAACATGATAGAAATGAACAGAAGCTGACATCTCAGGTGAGAGACTCACTTGTAGCTGTGAGGAATTGGTCAGAATTTGTCTCAGAGTTTCAACACAGCGATAAACTGCTTTTAATACGAAGTGAGGAATTAATCATTAATCTACTGTGACACAAGTTTTGTGTTTTTATACAATATATAATGTATCTGAAATGAAGCAAAAGGCTTGGATAAATTATTACTTTCATATTTGTACATTTGTGTGTGCGTGAGAGAGAGAGAGAGAGCGTGAGTATGCACAAGGGAGTGTGCGTGCGAGAGTGTTTGTGTCAATACACGGATTAAACACTCCTGCTCAATTTAAAGCAGCAAAACAGAAAAGTTTTATCCCGTGCAGTAATCTGTGAAAATTCAACAGCCAAGTACTATGAAAATTGAAAAAAATCTTTATTTCTTAAAGTATAACAGAGAATAATTAAATAACAACTATTTGCAACCGCTTGCTCTAACCTATCGTTTACCTGCTCCTTCCACAATATGAGTCGGACAAAACTACCAAATAAGAATTACAAAACAAAGCTTCTTATCTCAAAACCAGCATTCTATTGTCTCTGAATTCCTGTCTTCTTTTCTTCTTCTTCAGGTTGCGCTTCGCAGGTTATGGATCGATAAAAATACCTTGAAGAGTGTTATTTTTCAGTCAGCCTTTACTTGCTGGTTGCTTAACCGTTCTCCTCTCGACTGTTCAATTTTCCCCGGCCTTTTACTACAAAGGATTGGATTGAGTCATTGACTCTTAAGATATCAAGATACTAAATTTAAACTAAGTTGGTTTTTGGTATTTTGGGGATATAATTTAAAATGATTGGCCTAATTGAGTCTCTTTTGTATTTTCCAGGTAGTAAAGCCAATCTAGCATTTGACTCAGTGTTGCATTGTTACCTTATTGAGACACTTGGAGTTGTCATCTATTGCTTCCAGCGCATAACTCTCTTAAAGATACAGTGCACCAGCACCTCCTGGAGAGAGTGTGTGTGAAAGAGTGTGTAGTTGGCGAAGAATGAGTGGGAGAAAGAGAGAATGAATGCGAGAGAGTGTGTGTGAGAGAGTGAGTGAGGGAGAGTCAGAGTTTGTGTGTGTGGTTGCGTGAGATTGTAAGTGTAAGAAAGTCAGTTGGAGTATGAATGTGTGCGAATGCCTTTGAGTCAATGTCAGACTATGTGCATTCCGTTCATTGTACTAACCCATGACAGATAATAACTGTGACAGTATACCATCGGAAAATAAAGAGTGTATCGTCAAAAAGCTTGTCCTTTTATTTTTTAAAAAAAGTTCGTTTTCTAAAGGATACTGTATCCTTGATTGTTTTCAGAGGTGTCATGAAATAACCCAGACTCCGAATCGAATAATGTGGCACAAAGATGAAAGGGTTTACTGAGAGGCTGTGTTTATACGTAAACAAATGAGTCTTCAGGACAAAGCTTTCATGGTTTAGAAGTAACCTGTAGAAGGAAAAGGGAGTGGTCAGTCCTGGAAACTGAATTCTTGCTGTCGTCAATTCAGCAGTTTTGTGTGTGAAGAAAGGCTGCTGGGGTAAATCAGTCATACTGGAACTTCTGTCTCTTTTTCACCCTTCTAATTTGGACCTGATAGCCTCTTTTTTGTTTACTCCATGTTAAGCGGTTATTTATTGCAACTTTTGCACATATTTTCATTGAGCCTAGTTTGGAGAGACTGAGGTTTGTGGGTATTCTGTGTTCTGTTCTTTGTGTTTCATTCCGTATCGTTGTGATTTTTTTGTCTCTTTCAAAACCTGGTCGTCAACCTAGCTAACTTACTCCAAGTAATTCTCCCTGGATACTCATGGAAAAAAAAACCCAGCAAAGTTACGTTCTGGGCAGCCTGTTTAAGAATGTTTTGTGTCGCCTGGCCTAGTCCATACTGACTGGAGGCTCTTTGTGGGTTTTAAATGGCTAGAAGTAGGTGCCAGGTTCTTTAAATCGTATATTGGTTTCATTGGGTTGACAAAGCTTGGGATAGCAGTAGCTGTTTCCGTCACCAAGTATTTTCTCGAGGTAGAAGAGGTGACTTTGTAGGTTTTACAGAAGGTGAATAAGGCAAAACTGCAGGAATTATTAAAGAAACTGGAATCGAAGCTACCTTCTGACGTAAGAAAAATTAGATAGTTACAGCAGTAGCTAAACATTTAAGTTTACTGGGGAAACCATCAGAATCTGCAGAGATGGCAATAGTTCAATTTCAATCGACCTAGCCTGAGTTAGAGGCGAGCGATAAGGAAATTGCAGCAGAAATGAAACAGTTTGAGTGACGGTTAAAAGCAGAACAGAAAGAAAAAAGAGCGAATATGTTCAGCAGAAGAGAAAAAAGAACGAAAGGCTTCAGCAGAAGACAAAGAAAACGAGAAAGAGTTTGAACTGCAAAAGCTGACTCTTAGAAAGGGAAGTCAGCTTAAAGGTCTGGAGATAAAGGCTGAGTTAAGATTAGTGCGGAAGTGCAGAGAGGTTAGCAGTTTAGTGGTTGATAATTATGAGCCGGTCCATAAAACATGACTTGGCTTGCAGAATCAATTTCAGTCAATGAGGGATAGAAATTGTGCAAAGAGAAATCCTCAGGTGGAAAATGAAAGATAGACATCAGTGAAGAACATAAGGAGGACTTTCCAAAGCGTAAAAAGAAAATACTTGAAGGGGACAAAGAAGGTTAAAAATCTCAGCCGTTTTCATTGTAATGAAGTGGGCCACATGAAATCACACTGTTGATAGTCAAGGAGAAAGCCAGACGTAGGAAAACAGGACAAGCCTGGGAGCTTTGTTGGATGCGTCACAAAACTCGCAAGGGAAGTTATACAATTGCATCAGAGTGGGCAAGATGATTGGAGGATGTTAAAGGTGGACGTGCCTGAGTTGCTTCAAATATATACATGCAAGCATCGTATTGTATTCACATAGTCCAGGAGTAGCAGATAAAGTGGTTACAATATTAAGGAAAAAAGGATCCTCTCAGTCTCTGATGCTGAAGGATAATGAGACATGTACTTCTGAAGGCCAATTGTCCGAAAACGTACTGGTAGCGGGATTTCAGTGAGACAAAAAATACTCAATTATGTCAAGTGAGGCTAGCATTTCCAGAAACTTTTCGGGAATTTGTCATAGGAGGACTATACAAATTCACCACCTCAGGAATACAATTTGTCCTAGCAAATGATATCGCTGATTAACCCTTAAGCTTGTTACCTACTCTTGTTGAAAAGCCAATAGAGAAGCAGACAAGTGAAGCAGTGCAGAACGAGGAATTATTCCAGACTGTATCTAAACGAGATCGCAGGGCCATAAGCTGAAGCAGGGGAGATCAAAAGGCACAAAGGTGAAGGCTGAAATAGCGTTACCAGTAACACTTTCATCAGATAGTTGCGACAGTGCAAAAGCTAACTGTCAAAAATGCAATCATGTTTATATCTGCGAAATCTATTGAGTTACAACTGAAAGATGAGAACTTAAAACGACTGTATCAAAAGATAAATACAGGGAGGAGAGTAAAGGCATCCCTGTGTGTTACTACTTTACAAATGACTTCTGAGTGAGGAAATGGAGACCTTCATAAATTGAAGGGGATGAGCAATCAGAAGAAGTTCATCAAATTGTTTTGGAGCAGGGTAGAGAAAGAATGCGCAGCGAGTGATGCATGAGCTACCACTTAGAGGTCATGAGGTTATATACACAGACAGTTATACTACACAAAGATGTAGTTGAATTTTGCCGGCGGTGTCATACATGTCACCTAATCGTAAAATTACAGAAAACAATAAAAACTATTCCTTAAATACGCATTCCAGCATATGGGGAACCTTTCACAAATTTCTTGATTGATTTCGTAAGTTCCTTACGTCAAACAAAAAATCGAAATCAGTATTTGCTCCAATAATGGATGTATCCATTAGATTACGCGTGGCAGTCCCATTATGCAATATTACAGCTAAAATGGTGATAGAAAAATACTGTTTTCTTTTCTAGGTACGGATCACAAATAGAGATACAGTGAGATCAAGTGTCCAACTTCACATTCAAACTATTAAAGGAGGTTATGGATAGCGTGGGAATAAAACAATTCAAATTTAAAGTATGACATCCAGCTTTGCACAGAGCATTGGTAAGGTGGCAGTAAGCATTAAAGACCAAGTTGAAGGCTTATGGTCAGCACTATCCAGATATTTGAGAGATGCTTGGAATAAGGGAGTTCCGTTTGTGCTTTTTGCGATCAGAGATGCACCGAATGAATCATACATATCTAGTCCAGTTGAATAAGTTTGGGGCATTAAGTAAGAAAACCAATGAAATTCATTGAGGATAAATTAACACGCCACTAATCAGAGACTGCCCAGTTGGAATATGTTCAAATTTCAGAGAACGAATAATAGAGCTGGCGAGTTTGGTTAAATAACATTTGAAAGCATTGCAGTGTGCAATTAGTCAGGAAGTGGACAAGAATTTAAAGGTTCACAATGTTGTCATTGGGGATACTGGTGTAACTTCCAGTAATAGGTGCACCTACAAAAGCAAGGTATGGTGGACCTTATGAAACTTAGAGAAAATTGAGTGAGGGAACAACTTGACAGGGACTCCAAAGAGGAAGACATCTCACTGAGCTTGTCATGCGAATATGCTCGAAAGGTATTTTGACAGAGAAGGAAAGCAAGAGGAGTCGGTGTTAATGATTATCACGTAGAAGGAAGAACCCAGTTCAAACGAATCTGAATTGGACGTTCCTCAAATGAAATTGGTCAATGAAGAAGTTGTCCAAAGTTGGGAAAAATTACTGAGTTACCTTCTACAAGAAAACCGAAATGCCTTTTAAGAATTATTGCTATCACATGGGGTGGTATGCAGAATTAAACTGCGAAGTACTAACGTAATTGTGAATGATGCTGCTCCAATTAAGTAAAATCCCTACAGGCATAACCTTCCAAAGTTGGCACAGATCAGAAGGAGATAGCGTGAATTTTCAAAAATGACGCAATCGAAGTGAATTTGCCAAAGCCCAAGTAACAGTTTGGGACATGTCATTGGACACTGACAAATGGCCCCACGGAATGTGAAAACGAAAGTAATTGAGTTATTTTCCAACATTGTCGACGAAAAGAGCATTGCTACTGTTCATGGGAGTGAATGGATTTAACCCAATGTTTGTGCCGAATTTTAGCAGAGTTGCTGCTGTACTGACTGACTTATGAAAAAAAAGGTCAAGAAGTTTCAGTGGACAGCAAACTTCTAAAAGGCATTTGAAGTCTAAAAAAACTGTGTTAGACACAGCCGCAGTATTAGCTCGCCTGATTATGTGAAGCTTTTCAAGTTGCTATTATTGCCAGCGATGTGGGTATAGATGCGGTGCTCCTGAAGGAGGAGAACGATCCTCCCATCAGGTGTTTTTCCAGAAAGTTAAACGTTAATCAACAGAAATATCTGACAGTCGAGAAAGAAACTTTGAGCTTGATGATGGCGATACACATTTTAGCGGTTATTTTACCAGCAACTCATCTGAGACTATCCTAAATGATCATAACCCACTGACATTTGTGGAGAAACTTAAGGACAAAACCCCAGACTGTTTAGATGGAGCTTGTTGTTGCAGTCACTCAATTTCGCAATTATGTTTGTTGCAGTTCACGACAACGTGAAGGCAATGCGTTGTCAAGAATCAACTGGAATATGATGGTGCTGGTGGTGTTGTGCCCCGGCCTGAATATGAACGTCGTTGGGAATACTTGCATGTTTAGAGACAATGTAGTGTATATGCATGTTTTAGAGTTCTGACCATTTTTAAGGTATTTACATATGAAGCTATCTTTGCATATGATGTTTCTTTTTTAAAAGGTTGCGGTATCACAAATTGGTCCTTTTTTTTCTGAAAGCTGTTGCTATTCTGTGTCTTCCATTTTTTTAAGGGAGTTCGAAAGCGCTCTGGGCACCGAAACGACTCGTTTGATTCTGAGATGAAAGGGTATTGAGAGGTCTTTTTGTTCATACGTAAACAGATCAGACTTTAGGACAAAGCTTATGTCTTAGACTTGGCTTTTACAATGAAAGAGGAGCGGTCAGCCCTGAAACCTGAAATCCTGTCAGGTCATCAGTGGTCTGTGTGAAACCAGGTTGCTAGACTCTTTTCTGCCATTCTAACTCGCACTGGAAGACTGTGTTGCACTCTGTTTCAGGGCGTTCGTTGGTGGGAACTGTTGTGCACATTCATAACTGCTTACGGAAGTCTAGTTTGGGGTAGTCTGAGTTCTGTGGGTATTTCATATTCGATTCTTTGTGTTTCATTTCGTAATGTTATGAATAAATTTTCGTCTGTCAAAAAATCTGGCAGTCAACCCAGCTAACTTGCTCCGGGTAATTTTCACTGTCCACTCACTGAAGAATATTGCAACATTATGGTTCCACTTTAGAATGTTTTGATTGGACTGGCCCAGTCCATCACACACATCTGAGGACCTGTCACACTGGTCTCTGCAGTCAATACTTGTCAACCTAAAGATAACCAATTCACTTATACTGCAAATGCTCTTGATCGTTGTGATATTAAACTGCGCTTGGAACGTTTATTGACATAACTAAACACTTTATGTTTCTTAGTAATCGATGGAAGCATTCAGAGAAAGAGAACTGAATCACAATGCTGACCAAGAGAAAGCAACTGTCAGAATCATTATAATAACAGAACTTAGAATAAAGAAGACTGAACTGTCTTTCCAGTTGGCCCATTCTACCAATAAGTCATCAATCATTTTTGACTGCCTTTGGGTATTCGGTGCTTAATGGAGATTATGAAAGGTAGATGCCAGTATTGGACAGGGATGTACAAAGTAAAAAAATCGTACAATACCATTTTATAGTTCAACAAATCTATTCGAAAGCTATTGAAATTTCTTACTTTAATCTTTAAGCATTTACATGAAAAAATTCAACAGGAATTTCAGTTGATTCTTTAACTCGGCTCTGAATTTATTCTGTGTTCCAACATAAATAAATGGGTTGATACATGAGCTCAATAACTGAAGCATAAACCCTGATTCTTGAAGAACAAATGTGACGTTACTGAGATCGGAACCGGAAGGATAAGTAACTTTTGCAGTTCGAACATAAGCAATTGTTGCAAAACGTAACAAATTTAACAGGATGAAACTGCCCGAAATGGCGAAGAGTAAAATAATAGCCTTTTTCCGCTTCTCTATTTCTGGATCATTATGATATTCACCTTTTCCGTGTGTTTTGAGTCTCCTGCGGACTTTACTGGCAATATAAACGTGTCTTACAGTCAGAGCATTAAGTACCAAAATCAAAATGAATGGGAGACAAGGAGAGAAAATAGATCGAATCCAGTCGTAAGTTATCCATGCCTGTGACGCATAAAACGTATCTTTTATGTCACAGAACCAGGGTATTCCTTTAACCGTTTTTCTGGGTTCATATATAAAATACATGAAGATATTCTTGATACAGATAAGCATGGAAACGATTCCTATAACCCAGGCTGCGGTCCAATGAGTGCAATATTTTATTTTCAGTTTCTCACAACAAATGGCAACAAATCGATCAAAAGTGAAAGCAACTGTCAACCAGGCAGAACTGTCGAGCGCTGCATAACTCAAGGCATTACGAAAGCTGCAGATTGGTGTAATGGACAAGAAACTGACTTGGAAATACATTCCAGCAATACGGTTTAACAACACGATGGTGAACATAACGAACACGTCTGCCACCGCCATGGAAAGTAAATAATATATCACACATCTAGACAGACCGCACCTACTTCGGGCCAGTATCACAACCACTCCTACGTTAGCTGCAATAGAAAGAGACACAATAGAAAAAGGTGTAAAATGTATGTGCGAGACAGAGCGAGGACACCAAAATAAATTATCCGTTGAAGAGAATTCCATGTTAAATGCACACTCTTGATTCAATGGTTATCCAGTACTATGGGGTAAAATTTCTAAAGTTTAAGATACTGATCTTTCAGATAAGGACCTCACAAGGTTACGATCGCTAAATAACCTAATCTGAAATAATGAAGCGCTAAATGAAACCCAGGAGAAAGTGAGGTCTGCAGATGCTGGAGATCAAAGTTGAAACTTTATTGCTGGAACAGCACAGCAGGTCAGGCAGCATCCAGGGAACAGGAGATTCGACGTTTCAGGCACAGGCCCTTCTTCAGGAAGAAGGGCCTGTGCCCGAAACGTCGAATCTCCTGTTCCCTGGATGCTGCCTGACCTGCTGTGCTGTTCCAGCAATAAAGTTTCAACTAAATGAAACCCAACCAATAATGAAACTGAAAATAAAGGAACAAAATTTATTCTGTTTCGGGTAACGGTCATTTTTGGCATCAATCAATGTCCAAGTACTTCGACTTATAATAAGACTTGATGCCTTTTTGAAACACCGAATCAGGGATAAGACACTGTCATATTCAGCACAACTCACTCTCAATGTGTTACTTCCTCTCGAATGAAATGTCCCTTCAGAATCAATACTTATCTGATTTGTGCAATTTAGTGTCAGGCAAAAACAGTGTGAATTAGATGAGAGAGACAGGCAAAATTTGTGAAGATTTACTAAACATGAGGTTTGTCATGAATGGAGGAAGTTTCTTGAACATTTCAGGTAGATCAGCAATAGAATTCAAATACATATTTTACAATTATCATTCCGTAAGCAGCAGTACTGAACATGAAGGTGGAGTGCTGTACGGATTGATGCCTATTAATAGCACCGTAGTCTGAGAGCAGTGGCAATTGTTAATCCATTAAAGGAACAAGTTTACTTTGGTTCTGAACTGAAAACTTTTAGGTGTTTTAGCCAATATCTTCAATAAATGTTTAATAAGTTACTTCAGGAATCACTCGATGAATCATTTTGTGGCAGTTATGTTGAAACTATCAAATTCAAAAGCACAATGGACATGCATTCCGAACTTTCTTAAATGGTGTTGATTAAACCAGAGACTCAGCAGTTTAAAACACACACACACACACACACACACACACACACACACACACACACACACACACAAAACGGAATATTATTCACATTGTGAAAACTGAGAATTTACTGATAGGGTACATTATTCTGCACTAACAGAACTATGTTGGCATCACAATAATTGTTAGCTAATTAACTGACGAAGTTCTATCAGTACATCATGTTTACATAGTCTGATTTTCGCTGTGCAAAGACATAGTAAGCAATCCAACTGATCAAATAGTAGCAGACACAGGAAACTAGCATGGATACGTTAAGGTGAGACAGTTTAGACGTAATGTTAAAAGCTGAATTTTTGAAACAACGAAGTAAATACAGTATGATCCAAATTTGTGGAAGATCTTGACATTAAAAAACGTGTCTGCTCATTGAAAGGATCATGTTGATATTGATGCCATCAATGCAAAAAATGTCAAAAAAGAGAAATTTTGCTCATAAACTTATTAAATTCCTCATGTGAATTAACAGAACAAGCACTTAAAAAGGAACTACAATACCTGGAAGCCCGATAGCTGCAAGGATGAGATAATAAATGGCGAAAACCAGACCTGTTAGCAATGCATGCATTTCTCCTCGGACGTCTGAATGAGCAAATCACAGAAAAATGATGAAATTTATCGCAGATGTTGGTCTCCAGGGAGAGAGGGTTTTTTTTTGTTGGAACAAACAAATTGATGCAGCTTCAGTTCACCGTTTATATTTTGATGGAATGAATTATGGCAGTTTGAACATTAAACACTGAACGACTACAGGATAATTGGAGTAAATGTTGCTTATACTTAAATAATATCTACTTGAATTCTAGCCAAATGAGTGTCCTTTACTGGTCGCTACTAGAAATATTTTTTTTTCAAAAATAACATTGCCAAGCTTTCATTCCTGAGAATGAGTCAGGACCAACACAGAGTGTACAATCTCTTTCATACGTTGTGTAATCAATGATATGTTATTTCTAACACAGTTACTGGAGGCAAAACAAAATTATTCTGAAGTCAACATCTGACCTTTGCCTAGGCATGAAATCGACAAAGGAAAGTATTGCTGTGAGACGTATTAGGTTCCCTTTTGTAAATGACTGGTAGCTCCTCAATCGACAGGTGCCCTGCCTTTACGATAAATGGTAAAGCGGTTAAATTGTTCACAATAATCAGTCAAAAGGGCCAAGTGGATGGTCTATTGTGGTCTCCTGTCGTAATCTTCAACAGTTGTCAATCGTGAGCTAGTTTGTTTCAATCCAAGTGAAATCACGAAAACTTTGTGGACAATGAATACTGTGAAGACTCCACGTCCTGACAATTCAGCAACAGTCCTGATAATGTATGCTCCAGAAACTACCACATCCTTTGACAAGTTGTTCCAGTTCAGCTTCAACACTTGCATTTATTCGAAAATGTGAAAAAGGATCACAAGTTTGTCTATTGCACAAGAACCAGAACAAATCCAACACGGCGAATAAATAAATAAAAGAGTCTGCACTTGAACATCTGTATTGTGATAGAATGTGAAAATACAGCGCTATGACGGATCACTACTTCGATGAAAACCTGTTTTCTCACATCAATTCTAGACTCCACCAGGATCACTCAGCTGCAGAACTGATTACAGCATTGGTTTAAGCATTTTAGGAAGAACGGAATTTCAGAAGTGACATTGAAGCTGCAATTGATAGAATGTGACATCACGCATACCTGGCAAAACTGGACTCAAAGTAAATCTAGTGGAAAACTCTCTGCTTGTTGTCATCCTCACCACCAGATAAAAACGTCGCATTGGTTGCTCGTGTTCAGTCACCCACCATGCCAAATACTCTTCAGCTACTTCATTAATAAACTTCCATTCATCATATGGTCAAAAGTGGGATATTCGCTGACTATTGCACAATGTTTTTACCATTGGCCGAACACCTCAGAGAACAAATGTTTCTTGTCCAAGTCCTACCAGACCTTGGTAATATCTAGGCTTGGAATAAAACGTCGAAAATCACATTCGTGCCAAACAATTACTAAACGGTGAAGATATCCAACAACAGGCACCCCGCCACTGCCCCTTGAATGAAAATGGCATAACGTATGTAAGGAACATAGACAGCAGTGAGTTACAGAACATCATCTAATCTAAGCGAATGGTTGATTTACATTTTGAAATAAGACACCCAGCAGTGCAATACAATGCTAATTGGAGCGGTCAGAACTGTTATGTGCAGAGTCACAGATACGTGGAGTGAGTCCATCTAATAATCCAATAGCAGGATTTGGAGTCGATTTAAATGATCAAATATACTGGAGGTAATTCGAGGCTAGTATCTTATGGAAGGGTTCAAGGGGTGTTACAAACTGGGGCCAAGTTTGAGACACAAAAAATGAGAGAGCATGCAACAGGGAAGTGACGGAACAAAACGTGATCTGGATGTAACTGGGAAACGGGCAAAATATATGTCAGGGATAATCTACGGGCAGGTTAACAAAATAGCTGAGGCACGAATGCCAACTCGGAGGTGGCAAGCGACTTTTCAGGAGGTGCGAACTTTGGGCCATGAAAATAAGGAGAACTTAAATCTTTTCCAATGTTTGTAGGGGGTGGATTCAAATTACGGAGTCGAAATTTGACGTTTGCTGAAAAATTGGCGAACATGCTAAAGTGGGGGAGGTGCATAAATTGGGATGGCAAGTAATTAGGGTGAGGGTGTTCTGGAACGGCTGCATGAATAAGTAAATGAGCTGGTCTTGGGGGCGTGCAATATAGTGGTGGTCAATATTTGGGGGTCAAAAAAGGAATTATTATAAAATTGGAGCAGCTGAAGACATTGTGGGGGAATGAGGAAGTCCACATTTTGGGGAGCAGGCAAAATTGTGTTGTCGGCAAGAGAGAATAATAATGGAAATGTAGAATTGCAAGGGTGAGCACATGCTTTCTGACATAAAACTGGGGTAAAATTGTTTGCGGAACAAATCAGATTTTGTGCACAAAATGTGGTTGATCAAAAAGTCTGAGGGAGGGAGAATAATGTAATTGGAAACATGGGGGTGCATATCAATTTCTGAGTGTCAATATTTGGTTGGACTTACAATCTTGTGGTTAAAAGGTGATGTGGCCATTATTGGTTGGAATGCAGAATATGGAGCTCTGAAAATTGGAGGGAACAACACAAACTGTGGTGGATCGGGGTGACAAATTAATGTAAGGGGACGTGCAAAACATTGCGAGGGAGAAAAGTTATGAGAGGATATCATATTATGTGGACTACAAACTTGATGTTAGACAGAATTGTACTGGAGGTGTATCGTTTGTGGAGGAGCTGTAAACATTTATGAACGGCATGTGGTGAGCAGGGCTACTCAAAAAAGAAATAAAGGGAAGGTCATATCAGATGTAAAGGCAAAAGGAGCCGATCAGACTCAGCATTACAAAAGTGAGGAAAAAAACAACGACAGGCAGAGATGGAGCGAAATGGTGGAGAAGAGAATGAAACCAAGGCAGGCAGAATGACGCAAACAGAGACCAGAAAAGAGAAATAGAAGGAAGAAAGGGAAAAATGTCAGGAAGAGACGAACTGGAGTTAAGTGAAGTCTCATCATTCCATCGGATCCCAGGTATTTTGAAGGTTTCTCTCGCTTTCACTCTGCCATGAGGGATAGACTCTGTTCCTGGAGTTTGTTTCAGCCTGGCTGGTTCAGCCAAGGTGTCTGGGTGAGGTTAGGTGTTCAAAACAGCCATTGAGTTTCCAACATTACCCACACTCACTATCACAAGCGAGACCGTCAGAAAGACCAGAATTCTCATCTCTTACACCCTCAACGTGGCAAAGAGACTTTGACGGTCAGGTCTGATCTACGATGCCCCCTCTCCACCCAAATCGCAACTCAAGAATTGAGTCCCCGGCTGTCTGTATAGGAGCGCACCTTCCCCAAGTATGTGGCACTCCAAGAGGCATCGTCTTGAGGTGGGTTGGCAGTGGGAAGGGGTATGAAGGAGGTGACAGAGAAATCAACAGTTCGTTACGAGAATCTTCCTTCAGATTTTGGAATCTGAACTGACACGAACAGACACTCGAGATCACAATGGTTCAGGCAGCATCCATGGAAAACAAGCATACATTCATTTCGTGTCCAGGTGCTTCTGATGAAAAGTAATCTGGACTCAAAACATTACTTTTCCTCCTGACCCATTGCGATCTCCAGCATTTGTTCTTTTCCTTTCAATAGTTTATTTCAGGCTGCCACTGTCTGTTCCCCTCCTCAGACACCCCCTCATCTCTCAGACTTTGTCCACAGATGAAAATCCAAACAGCGACAAAGCTTCAGTTTCAAACCGGCAAAATCATCACGAAAGATTCATTCTGACAATGTCTTCTGCAGACAATAGAAACAAATACATTCAACAAGGCAACATAGGTCACATGCCTTAAGATTCTCCTTGAACATGTTCCAGAGGCAATGGGCTGGACAAACAACTCGACGTTAAGCCAAAGACAGTTTGTTTTTTATTTCACCTTAACTTGAAAACAAACAACAGAAAGAAGAAATTCTGGCAACTTAATTACACTGGAAAACCTAACTGAATAAAAGACACAACAATTATTATTAATTAACTGACAAAATAAGAAACTGTCCATAAATACATATAATGCAAAAATACAAACTCAGACATAATTCTCACATGCATTTCTCCCATTCAGGAGAAAACAAACAAAAGAAAATTCAAAGAGTAGCATTTGTTGAAGCTTTCGACGCTGTTCAGAACCCAACAGCTTCTGATGCTACTGAAAAACCAAAACCACAACAACCTGATTATGAGAGCCGACGATATCCATTCATGCTGCATCCATTGTTCCATAGAAAAAAGAAACCCGAAAGTCTCATGTTGATGGGAATTTCTCTAAACAGATTTGTGAGAGCAACTCGCCCTCAACTCCACCACGCCGAGCCCCACATGCTATTCTGATGGTGCAGTGCCTATCCTGAATACCTATGTCCAATGATGCGTGAAGAATGTGGAAGAGCCTGTATCATTATGTATGTGAGTGGGGAATGGGGAACATATATCAGAAACTGGGATGTTTCACGTACTGACACATTCATTGAAACCACTGGGATTAGCCGTCTCTCGTCGACGACCAACAGGACGGATTCATAGGAGTCTGTGTGACGGTGGATGGAGCTATCAAAACCTGGAGAGTAAAGGTGGGCTCTTTGGGCACTCAATGTGAATATAGCTGAAAGCAATGAGGAGAACGCACTAACATAGTCTTTCGAGCCAATTGACTCATTATCAATGGACTTACAGTCATAGAGCCATAGCGTCCTACAATACAGAGCAGGCTCGTTCACTCAAACTAATCCATTCTGACCAAACGATCCATTAGCTCGAACCCGATTTGCCAGGACTTGACCCCTATCCTTCTAATCGTTTCGTATCCATGTTTTTTGTCCAAACGGCATTTAAATTTTGTTACCTTCCACACCTCAACCACTTCTGCTGGTAGCTCACACGATGTGCATATCACCCACCGTGTTGAAACGTTGCCTATCAGTTTCCATTTTATTATTTCCCCTCTTATCTTCAAATGATGCCTCCTCACCCTAGAACCCCCACCCCTGGGAAAGAAGACTGGGCGCATTCACCCTATCTATACCTCTCATGCATCTCACAGAGGTCCCCACAAATTCAGTCTCTTACACGCTACACTAACGTGTCCTAGCTTGTCCATTCTCCCCGCTCCAATCAGACCATTGTGTCCAAGTAACATCCTTGTCATTTCTTCTCCTCTCTTTCTATTTTAGTCACATTGTTCATGTAGCAAGGTGACGAAAATTGAGCACAATACTTCAAGTGTAACCTCGCCAACAACCTGCGTAACTGCAACTTAACTTCCCAATTTCTATGCTTAATGCCAAGAGTGATTAGGGCAAATGTGCTGAAAGCCAACTTCAGTGCCTGTCCACCTATGGCTCCACTATCAGAGAACTTAACAGTTAGTCAGTTCGCATGTGCTCTGCTCCATATCGGGGAACGGGAAACTGAAGACATTCACCTATAAATACAAATAATATCGTTCGAACTGTCTACAATAAAGTTCTGAAATAGTCCTTCCATCTTGCAGCAGAGCATGACACAAGGGCTGTGAGAGGTCATTTCAGTTCCTTCAAACAGTTTGGACAGTTTGTGGCCGACGTGCTGCTCTTTGCAGGAACTGAACAGTAGGACATGTCCTTTCAGATCTACAAGGAGTTGTTCCAAGAGATGCAAATGTTGATCCTAACCCTCGAACAGTAGGTGTCGGACGCTTGCATTCCCCGGTTCCTTGAAAAAAAAAACTTCATTAAATAGGCCTTAATGTCACAGAGTAATAGAGATGGACAGCACGGCAGGGAATGTCACTCCTCTTCTACTCACCTGGGTGGTCAAGGAAAGTTCAGTCAACAGAAGACATTTATCTGAATGAATCATATTTGACGCTGAACAGCCTATCTATATATTCTTGTCGTCATGAACTGCTTTGGGACACGCCTATTAAGGAAAATCTAGAAATGGAAAACGCTGCACATTAATAAATATACCGAAGACAATTACCTGTTTTCATGAAGGAAACATGTGTTTCATTTCCAAGTGGGAACTGCATTTGTTTCATAAATTGAAGGGATCGGTGGAAACTATAATATAACGAATGTACAAATTACATCAACTCCATTCAAGGTACTTGGATTGGAGGCTGAAGTGAAAAAATGGTGACACATCAAGGAGGTTCAAAGACACCAGGACGTTTTGTTAAAGATGGAAGTAATATATCACAGGATCGGGAAGTCCAACATCACGTCTAGTATGGAGCAGGAAAGTATAACCATGAGGGTGGCATGTAATGCTTTGGAGAAGACTTCGGGACAGGGAAAACCCACACTATTCTCAACTCCAGTGAGGAGAAGACCAGATTTTCCGATAATTGCTCATTGGACAACTCACGAATTCCCGTGATGAATTGTATACAACTCCGCTGAATCACCTCAAATCCATTTATATTCATTCTTAAAAACTGATAACATAAGTGCAAACAGTGTTTGAGATATTGGTCGACTAACGTCCAGGAAGAACCAAAATATCATAGCGTCAATTTAGTGTTTCACAGTTCAGTCAGTTTCCACTGTAACAATTCAGAACACTTTAATTCTTCCTGTTAAAGTGAACAACTTCTCATGTTTTCAAATTACACATCTTCTGTCTGCTTTCTGTTTCTTGGTGAATCTAACTTTACCGGTCTGCCCCCGATCATGTTATCTTCACAGCAGACGTTTCCTCCCATCTGTGAATTTGACCTTTGAGCGGCCAATACTGAGCCCTTTTGGATACACCCGGCACATGCAGACAATCTGAAAGAGATTCTCTTTTGGACATTTTATCTTCTGCTTGCCCACAAGTCTTCTGAGGGAGAATTCATACAAGGAACACTGTTCGAACGGCTCAACTATTGCCTCAGAATGTGGTGGAAGAAGTGGCATTGAATAATTGAAATGTGTAGGTAGCAGATTGTTGTTTCATAAAAAAAGTTTAAGAGTTATGCAAGATTGATGAAATATGGAATTGAGATCAAGCTTGTCCTATTGAATAAGGGCGAAGTCTTGAAGCATTTAATGAAATAATTCAGCTTTAAATTGTAAGTTTAAACCAACTGCATGTCTACTTCTTCGCTACCACTCAAAAACACGGTAAGAAAAATTCTTCAAGTCTTCACTCTTCCTCCTGCCTATTTTGACTGTGACGACTCAGTGTTGCTGGGACACTTGAGAACCTGAATTATTCAATTGCTCATTCATTGACGTAGAAGCATCACTTCATCTCCTGAAATTACACTCAACACCAACCCATTGGTCAGGACAAAGGCTCTCAGCTCAAAGTTTTTTTCTTCACCACCAAAGTGGTGAGTGTCTGCTGGAGAACAATGTCTCATTGTTCATGCCTTCTTCAAGGTGTCCGGCGATTCCCTGAATACATATTCATTCCTGAAGGGATCCGGCAGAGAGTAAGAGCCAGTGCAGCTATTGTGCAGCCTCCTGTGTAGAATTGACGTTTTCCAAGCCCATTCCAAGCTCATTGTCTACCGACGAAACGAAGCAGATATTCCCATCACAAAAGGCTGCATGACTCTGAGGACTGCTCTAGCAAATACTGTCAATTCAGCTCAATGATCAAGCTTTCAACTTTCTGACGTGGCTGCAGCCAGAAGAACACTGCCGCCAGGAAATTCCACACAGACTCCTTCCCTCCAGGAAAAGATAATTTGCATGTCACTGCCTTCGCTCAAAACTGATCCAACTTTGAGTGATGTCGAAAGTAAAATAAATTTTGTCGAAGCTTTTTGATTTACACGTCAGGACAAGTTGCAAGAAATTGCACAGACGTAACCAAACAACATTTCACAGTGAGACAGTCAGCACCCGTGGGAGGAAAGAAATCTGACGTTTCGAGTTGAGATAACTGTTCATTAGAGCTGTAATGAAGTTTGGAGGGAACAGCATTTATTGGAGCGCTGTTGGAGAAAGAATAATGATAGTTCAGATTAAGGGAATGGGATGCAAAAAAGACAAACAATAATGGTATGTCTAACTACCAGACTTGGAAGGAATGACAGTCCCATCGCACAGGGTCACCCGCTGTGTTATCTAGCAGTTGTAGCCTTCAGTACAGTTTACAGCATCTGTAATAATTTGTTAGACATGGATACTGCAGTGTGCATTGCGGTAACACTTCTAGCAATCACATTTCGCTTCCCAACCAATCGGCACTTCTCTCTCATGAAATAAAGACAATTTTCCTTAAATTTCTGTACCCCCAAATTATCCTGATGATACAAAACGAAAGACTACCACAAATGGACACTTTATCATTCAAGTTCTATGTTCTCAAATGACTATTTCCTCTTTGGCTTCAGGCATATTTAAATGTCCTCTTTTTCTTGAGGCATGTTTCAATTCCAAGCAGTCGTCTTTCCCCTTTTTCAATGGAGGACTGAGTTTACCATCAGTCACTGTTATAACTGCATTGAAATATTTTGTCTCCTGATCTCCTTTCTGTAGCTGCTGTATAACTGGAGAAAGTGTCATGTTACCTTTCCATCTGTGTGCCTGCATGGTAAATCTACACTTACGGTATT
>NC_057717.1:71642035-71648328 GCF_004010195.1 Chiloscyllium plagiosum | reverse complement strand
AGTCATTCAACATGTTGACTGAGAAGTATGCCACTCTTCCTTCACTGCCATTTGGTCAAAATCAGGGAATTCTCTTCCGAATGGCATTGTGGTTCGAACTATGAAACATGACTACTGTGCTTTAAGGACAGCAGCTCGCCATCCCGGTCAAAGGAAATGAGGAACTGGCAATAAATCTTGGCCAGCTAGAAATAGTCACGTTCTGCGACAGAACGAAACATTTAAAGGTTTTGCCTTAACAGCATGTGGAAGAACATTTCAAATTATTTACACCTTCCATATAATGAAATCTACGTACCAAATTAAAACCATAGTGCCCCATCCCTATAGCATGCTTCGTTTCCCCTCAAAGAAGTCTGTAACTACGTATCATGTTCTTGATATGACCCAACCATTCTTCAACAGCTGCTGGGGTCATTCGCCACTCGATCAACTCAGTCTCAATATTAATCCCAAAATGACATTGACCTTTATTTTCTGAAATTATTCCAAATTTTAAATATTTATGTCACTCGACTTCCTTTTTCACCCATGACAGCAAATTGTCACAATATCTGCTGTCTTTCATCCTTTGTCGTTTTCAGAGTCATGACAACCAGGAAGCTGTTAACGAGCTCAGCGGACAGAAATTCCACGTTTCTTAATTCTCTGCTCCATCAGAGTAGGTTTGTTATATCTATTACAGTATTTCTAATGTATTCAATTACACTTGGCACTGTCTGCCTAATGCTCTTGCACCATTGATATCTTTATCACGCGTGTTGAGTTTTTCCAAACTGCAGTTTGTTGCCATGCATTTGAAGCCTTTTCTAATGTGTTTGTGTGTGTATGTATTCAATTACACTTGGCACTGTCTGCCTAATGCTCTTGCACCATTGATATCTTTATCACGCGTGTTGAGTTTTTCCAAACTGCAGTTTGTTGCCATGCATTTGAAGCCTTTTCTAATGTGTTTGTGTGTGTAATCTATATTGTGACTGATCTCAGTGCGAAATTTAAGGGCACTCGATTTTGCAGTCTGAAAAAGTAAGTTCACCGATGTTATGGCTCTATTCCTGGCCTCGGCTCTAGTCTTTCAGAGATGAACATAACAAACAAACTCAATGTCATGTTTCTTACGCCATTCTACTGGTTGCATAAAGTTGTTCGGCTATACTGTTAATTGCGTCTCTAGTGAAATTGATGATCCTTTGATGATTATAGAAAATATAACTTATCCAATCTATTTGTTTATTGGATAAATTATCCAAATCTTGCTGTGATCTGGGTACGAGCATTGAAATCATCAGGTACCCCTACTGGGACTCCTATAGAGTTTAGACCTACCTGATCATCAAACGAAGTACCCAATAGTGACCTCTTTCTTCATTCCTCCTTCCTTGACTATCTCCTTCTTTTCAAATGCCAGAGTGAACGGAAATGCCAATTGTACAATTGCACACGTGCACCTCCAAACTGGAGATACGGTTGGTCTCAGTATTTTACCTCTGCAGTACCACCAGAGATCCGCTCGGGGAATCCTTAATGCTGAGTAGTTCCCTCCCTTTACCATCACATACTCAATCTCAGTACATGATTTCAGGTCCCCCAAATATCTGGACGGATCTGTTCCTCGCTTGTTTACACACGATGTGTGATTTTCGACCACGGCAGAAAACATGGGGGGAGGGAGGTATCTTTAAGCATTCCTTATTAAACGGAGGGAACTTTACTAGAAGTGGCATACAATCTTTATTACTCAATGCTGTCTCATCCTGATACAGGGTTATCATACATGTCATGCCCCTCCAGGGTCGCTTACACCCGAGTGGAAAGGGATTACTTGGGCCATTGGTCTCCCAGAGGTTCATGCATAACAATGCTTTTATGCAAACTTTCCACAGTGTACTTTACCCATTCAACCCAGGCATTTGTATCCACATATCCTGTTTCTACTTCAATGGTCTACTTTAAGTCTTTTACCTCTACAATTTTTGTCACCTTAGGGACAGAGTAAGGAACATTACTATTCCTTTCTCCTACTCGGGTTCTGTCTTTCACCTGTATTTTAAAACAATATCCCAGGAAATTCTTCCAGACTGCTTTCATCTCTATCTCAAATATTTGGAATAATTGGACCTGATAGGCTTCTGCCCCTAAAACTGCTTCATACCATCAAGTTTTCTTTATTGTTAAATATATTGGGTTACACTTTTTATCGGAACCGTCAAGAGCTGGCCGGAAGGGTCGTCGGTGTGCTGTAACGAGTGGATTAATCAAGAGATCACCTCTGAAGTCTTCCTGCCTCCGCCGTTCTTTACATCCTTTATTCCAAAGATATCCCTTTACACTTCTCACTCCGGGACATTTTCTTCCCGTTAGCATTACCTCATGACCCCCTTTCTGGACCTTTTTCATTGAACCTAAGATGTATCTCTGAGTTATTGTATTGTCTTTGATCTCTTCCATCTCCACAATCCACCAGGCTGCAGGCATCTGTTTCTATGACTTGTGGATTTCTACTTTCTGGAACCGTTATCAGTAATTAAGATGACCACACCATAACCGGACAGAATCCTAAGACTAGAAAAGCTAATATTGTGTACCCAATCATTCTTTCCAATCTACAGTGGTATTGAAGTACCGAGAGACTTAGCATACAATACTACAGAAACTATCCCACGCTCGCGCCGCTATTGTATATTCAGTTATTTAAAGTCTTTTCAGCTTAGTTTTAAGCGGGTCTTTTGTCGATTCGGTTGTCCAGACTTCTCTCTCAACTGGAGGTTCCACTGGCCCTTTGATCCAACTGTATTGAGTCCAGTCTTTCTCTGCCATTCTAATCGCTGTTTCAGTGGTTAAGAGTGCTTAGTACGGCCCCGCCCAGTCTGGTTGCAATTTGGTCTCAGTCCATGATTTCACGAGGATCCAATCCTCCGGTAGGATAGGATAAACAGTGAATTCAAGGGTTGGAGTCTGTGCCAACAAACTCTGTTTCCTGAGGAAAGACAAAGAGGAGGACAAGCCGAGTATATACTTCTTTAAGAAGATATCTTTAGTCTCCATGGTTGGCAGTTCCCCTTTCGTTCCCTGATAGGGCAGACCAAACAGTATCTTATATGGGGACAGCCCCATATCTTTCCTTGGGGCTATTCGCACTCTCAAAAGGGCTATATGCAAACACTTAGTCCAAGGGAGTCTGGTTTCTACTACAAAATTAGATAATTGCTTCTTGAGTGTCTGGTTCATTCTCTTAACCTTTTCTGATTAAAGTGGGTGCCAAGGGTGTAGATCCCCCAGGATTCCTAACACCATCATTACTCCCTGGAGTACCCTGAAAGCAAAATAAGTTCCCTGATCTGTATCTATGCATTCCACTATCCCGTACCTGGGGATTATGTGTTCGAGTGTTATCTTGGACACCCCACTTGCGGTAGCAGTGGCTAAAGGGTACGCCTTCATCCATCCAGATAGGGGATCAACCATTGCCAGCATATACCTCAGTCTTCCAAACCCCCACCCACCCCCGGGTAATTTAGTATAACCTAACTGAAGGCTCTGAAATGGTCTTAGCCCTGGTTCTCTCCCTCGTGGGACTTGTTTCCTTAACACCTTCTTGCTTTTTTTTTACATGTTATGCATCCCTCACATATCTGTTTGGCTATTGTATGTATCACTTTGCATCCATACTTCCTGAAGACTAAATCACACATTCCATGTGACTCCCCTGATATAAGACAGCTATAACCTCTCGCATCATAATTTTATTCAACATTCAATTTCCTTCACATCGGTTAACATCCAGCGCCTATCTGCTGTCTTTGCAGCTCCTAAATATTTTAGCTCATTTTCTTTCTTTGCAGTAAACAACGGGGCACACTGAAGATCTGGAATTGCAGGTATTAGGAAGTATATCACTGCTCCCTATGGATTCAGGGCTGCTTGTTCAGCTGCCTCATTGGTCAGTTTAGTTCCCCTTAGTTCCGGCTCATTTCCCTGCTGATGTATATTTATATGAACTACCGCTATTTCTCTCGAGAGTAACAGAGATTCCAACACTTATTTTATCAATTCCTCATATGCTAGTTCTTTTCCTCTGCTATTTATCAGTTACCTTTCTTGCCAAACTTTTCTGAAGGTACGTACCACTCCAAATGCATGTTTGGAGTCTGTTTCTCCCGAGCCTTCTTTGTCTTCTAAGGTTCTGAGAGCGCTTTCTAGGGCATAGCGTTCTCAAGTTTGGGCAGACCAGCCGTTAGGCTGTTTTTCAGCCTGTATAACGCTTCCCTCTATCCCATCTACTACAGCATATCCATTGTGCCTTTTACCCTCAATCACCCGGGAGGACCTGTCGATAAACAACCGAGCTCCCACGTGCAACGGTACGTCCCTTAAGTCCCTCTTTAGTCTGATGTTCAATAACATCAAGGCAGTCGTGTTCTGAATTGTAAAGGGCCACCCCCTCTCCCTGCCACAGAAATGCAGCTGGATTCAAGCAACACTCTGTGACTAACGCAAGGTTATCCTGCTCAATTAAGATTGCCTCATATTTCAACAGCCTAGATTAGATTAGATTAGATTAGATTACTTACAGTGTGGAAACAGGCCCTTCGGCCCAACAAGTCCACACCGACCCGCCGAAGCGCAACCCACCCATACCCCTACATGTACCCCGTACCTAACACTAGGGGCAATTTAGCATGGCCAATCCACCTGACCTGCACATCTTTGGACTGTGGGAGGAAACCGGAGCACCCGGAGGAAACCCACACAGACACGGGGAGAACGTGCAAACTCCACACAGTCAGTCGCCTGAGGCGGGAACTGAACCCGGGTCTCTGGCGCTGTGAAGCTGTAATTGCGCAGCTTCAAACTGTAATTGCGCAGTTCTGTTCTCAGTTTCAGTTCAGTGCTAACCACTGTGCCACCGTGCCTAGAGTCTGCGAGCCATCGTCCTTCTTTCTGATTTAATATAGTTCGTACCAGATGTGGGGTGCTGACTATTAAGGCTCCCCCAAAAGTAAGTTTCCGACTCTCTTCTACCAATAAGGCTGTTGCTGCCACTGCCTGCACACACTCCGGCCAGTAATGTTGCTCTCCATTCTTTAATTAACAATGAATTAATGCAATCATGTTTTAAATTAACTATGAATCAATATGACAGGTCACTGAGAATGTGTGAAGGAATCCTGTCAATTAATTTTGATTCAGGCAAACGCAATTGATTTATTAGAAACATTAATTATTAATTATATAATATATAATTCATGGTGAAAACACAAAAGTGACTAAAACATTTTAAAAACTGTAATTGCGCAGTTCTGTTCTCAGTTTCAGTTCAGGGCTCACAATATAATAAACTTCAGTCCGAGTAAATTTCTGAAGCAGCGAACTTTATTGAAACGTTCCTGCAACTGACTAGAAAGTAGGCACCCCGATACAGAAATTACGCCAAAATTTATACAGTTTAATTTTCGGTACTTCCCCGTTTAACTGATTGGCCTTCAAGCCTATCAATATTCCTTACTGTGTTCTGCCCCTGCCTAGCTGCGCTCCGCCCTTGTTTACTTCTCCCCCTACTCCAAGTTGGGCGACACTCACCCCATCCCCTATTTGTAAATGACTTAGCTCACTTCAGTGCTAACATAAGGGAAACGTGCTGAGCTTGGCATATCTTGATGTTCTTTTCACCTGAACTGTCTGTCTGTAACATCTTCCATTGTTTGCAGGCACATTTCATTCCTGCATGCACATTTTAGCTAACGAAAATAAACTATGTTTTTCTTCTATATAGTTTTCATTCCTGTGTTAGTTCATTCTACTTAATAAGCCTTTCTTAATTTGGCTGACACAGTTATATACTGATGTTAATAAGCAATTATAGTTGCAGGATTAACACTGCTTTACTTATATCGCACAACTTCATCCACTCTTGTTTAGGATTCCTTGATAATCTCTAACAAATTCGTCAGCCACGATTTCTCTTCCATGAAGCCAAGCTGAATTTTCTCAATTAGATTACGATTTTCCAAACGTTCTGCGACCACTTCCTAAATAGTGTTATTCCAACATTAAAAAAAACCATATCTTTCTGTAATCATAGAACATAGAACATAGAAGAATACAGCGCAGTACAGGCCCCTCGGCCCTCGATGTTGCGCCAATCCAAGCCCACCTAACCTACACTAGCCCACTATCCTCCATATGCCTATACAATGCCCGCTTAAATGCCCATAATGAGGGGGAGTCCACCACAGCTACTGGCAGGGCATTCCATGAACTCACGACTCGCTGAATAAAGAACCTACCCCTAA
>NC_057717.1:71608310-71641535 GCF_004010195.1 Chiloscyllium plagiosum | reverse complement strand
GATATCAGGAGTAGATTACTTATGCAGTTGCGTGGAATAGAGGTCCAGCGGTTGTAGCACAATCGGAGACAATAGGAATATGCAAGTGCCTGCTGGACAAACACATGGACGTTTTAATTCCAAGGCTGTGTTGGTTTGGTTGAATATAGATTAAGATAAATGCTCGGAATAACGTCGTGGACTATAAGGTCCGTACTGTGCTGCTCTGTTCTATGTTCCATTAACTACTAAGAGCATGGAACAGCAGGAATGAACAATAATATCAATATGAACACCGCCTACATTCTCTGAAGGTAACGGGAGTTAGAGGAAATATCTGCCTAGTTATTCATATTTATTTAAAATAATGTCCGAAAATTGGAATAAAGTGATTACCATTGGCTCAGTAGCTATTCCACCCAACCCCCACCACCGTAAATTTCAATGCCGTCTATTTGACCATTTTCGTGTTGTATTTTATAATTTTGCAATACCAGTTTTTCTCATGTGTTCTGGCGTGTTCGTCACTTCAATGTTGGTTTGATCCCGGACAATTTTCCGTCTGTTAAAAATAGTGTCTCAAATATCATTTGAGAGACACAGTTCGATGAAAGAAGAAATATCATCTCAAAGCAGGATTGCTTCCTTTTCAGTGAAGTGGCATGGTGTAATATTTTTCGTATTGGGAATGATGGAAGACAGAGTGATGACACCAGAAATTGAGCTGAATGAATGAAATCGCCCGCATTTCGCGTTGGTAATAGAGTAGTTGCAGCGTCTTAACAAGGAAAAGTGAGACGGTTTTCAAAGGTCGGACTGGTGAATCAGTAGAGCCATGGCCCGTGCGCCTGATAATTATGCCACAAAAGAACGTATTTTCTCATTTGTTTACTACAGTCTGGGTTGCATCATTAGCTAGCTTCTCCTCAGAAACCAAAAACAAATTAGACAGCTGATTGTTTTGTGAAATATTCCATCAAGTCATGTTCAATAGTTTTTGCTCCTGAGTGCACATTCGATGAATTACCGCCTGAGTGTTGACAGACAGCAACTTCTTTCCCACTTCTGGAGATGAGTAAAAAATCGATATGGCAATTTAAATAAAACATAACCATGCAATTTTAGGTATCAATTTTTGACAACAAGACGTTTGGCACTGAAAAAGCACAGCAGATCAGGCAGTAGCCGACGAGCAGAAGAGTTGAAAATTTGGCATAAGCTCTTCATCAGAAATGCCTGATGAAGGACGTATGCTCAACATATATACTTCCCTGCTCTTTGCATCCTGCCTGACCTCCCGTGCGTTTCCTTTTGAAGTATGGTTTCTGCTTTGACCCCGAGTTCTCCTTTGCCATGCAGTGTTGCCTAGTACCATTCTGTAGTGTGTTGCTGTATATAAAAGTTAAAAGACCGAAATGGCACGTAGCATATTTGATAACAACTGTGAAATGTTAGGGAGACACGGTAAGACAGAGGTTAAGTTGGAGGGAGAATAACATTTTAAGCTGTAAACTGATAAGGTTAAGAATTTTGGGTAAGTATGGTATCCACTGAGTAGGATGCAACGTGAGGGAACATTTGAAATGTGTGGAATATAAATGCACTGTCAATTGCAAAACGTATACCGTTCCAGTTGGGTAGTCAACCATATCTTGGGATGCCAGGCGTAAGGTGTCAAGGCGGCCATATAAGTGATGGATTGCTTAACCTGGATTAAATAGGATGGGAGTTATTGGTCATCGCATTAAGGAGAGGTTTGCATTTGTCACAGGGGTTAATTTCCAATGGTGTAAATCCGAATATGCTGGAAGGGTTTTATCCAATGATTCTTTGGGAAGTCAGTGAGGAGTTTGCCGAGTGGTTGACTTTGAATTTTATGTCGTCATTGTCTGAATACTGCGTAGTACTATAGGAGAGCAAATGCTGTTCCGCTGTTAAGAAGGGGATTAAAGACAACACTGGAAATTATGGACTTGTGAGCCTTATTTCGTGTGTGGCTGAAATGTTGGCAAGAGTTAGAAGAGAAAGGATTTATATTCATCTAGAAGGGAATTTGAGATAATCAATACGGTTTTGTGACCGGTAGATAATGACTCACAAACATGTTTGAATACTTCGAGAATGCAGATGAGGGTAAAGCAATTGATGTATTGTATACGGATTTCAGTAAGGCGTTTGATTAGGTTTCTTACACCAGGCCATTGCTCAAAATACGGAGGCATGAGTTTGAGGGTAATTTAGCCTCTTTGATCAGACAGTTGAAAGAAGACAGAGGATGGTGGTTGATGGGAAACATACTTCCTGGACTTCAGTTACTAATGGATCTGTTTTGGGTACACTGTTGTTTATCATGTTTATAAATGACCTGGATGAATGTATAAAAGGATTGGTTCGTCAGTTTGTTGATATCACTAAGATCGGTCGAGCTGTGGATAGATTCGAAGGATGTTGTAGGTTATAGAGACATAGATATGCTGCACATCTGGATAGAGAGGTGGCATAAGGATATTAATGCGGAAAAGTGTGAGGTGATTTACTTTGGAAGAAGTAACATGAATGTAGAGTACTGGGCTAATTTTAAGGTTCTTGCAAGTGTAGATCATCAGAGCGACTTCAGTGTCCAGGTACATAGATACTTTAATGTTGCTACCCAGGTCGATAGGACTGGTAAGAATGCACAGTGTCTTAACATTTATTGGTAGAGGGATTGAGTTTCAGAAACAGGAGACCATGCTGTTGCGTACCTTCCTGGTCACCTCATTATAGGAAAGATGTGGAAGCTTTGAAAAGAGCTCAGAAGATATTTACTCGGATGATGCCCAGAAGGTCTTACGAGAAACAGCTGAGAGACTTGAGGCTGTTTTCGTTACCGACAAGAAGGTTGAGAGGTTACTTAATTGATTCACATAGGATAAGCAGAGGGTTAGATAGGGTTGACAGTGAGAACCTTTTTCCTCGAATGGCGATAACTAACAAGAGGGGACATAGCTTTAAATTGAGGTGTGATAGATGTAGGACAGACGTCAGGGGTACTTTATTTACTCTGTGCATCGTAGGGACGTGGAAGGCACGGCTTGCAAAAGTAGCAGACTCGCCAACTTTCAGACTGTTTGAATTGTTATTGGATAGGCATATCGTAGAAACTGGAATAGTATAGGTTACATGGAGCTTCAGATTGGTTCCACAGTGCGTCTCATCATCGACGGCTGAAGGGCCTGTAATGCATTGTAATGTTTTATGTTCTAGGTTCAGTGGAAAGTGTTTAGCTTCAGTACCATGGGACTGATCAATCACTCGGCAGTGAGTAGAGTTTTCATGTCTGGAAGCAGGGATCTCAACTGAATACAGAGAATGGACATTAAGATTATTTCACCAGGCAGCAACATGATTACTAATCCGACGATGGGACAGAGTGGCATAGACATCCAGAGAATCTACTTTACTGACAAGTACATCATAATTTTTATACAGTTTCCTAATTAATTCCTGAATAAAGAGTGTCGAATGCTCCACTGGAGAAGGGCTGTCGGGCTTTAGAATTGATGTTCTTTTCAGGCCCAATGACCAATTACACTGTGTTTCGTTTTTAATTAGAAAGATGTAGAAGCTAGATTTTTGAAATGGAGGCCGATGACGAGTGGTGTGTCACAAGGATCGGTGCTGGGTCCACTGTGTTTTATCATTTATATAAATAATTTGGATGTGAATAAAGGAGATATGGTTAGTAAAGTGACAGATGACACCAAATTTGGTGTTGTAGTGGACAGTGAATGATGTTGATCTCAGTCTAAAACAGAACTTGATCAGATGGAACAACGGGCCTAAGAGTGACAGGTTTCATTGAATTTAATTAAATGTGTGGATTTGCATTTTGGTAAGGCAAACAGAGACAGGTATTACACAGCTAGTGGTAGGCAGTGGGGAGTAATGCCGAACAAAGAACTCGAGGGGCACATCTGCAGAAGTCGTTGAAACTGGAGTCACTGCAAGAAAGGATAGCGAAGAATTCCTTTGGCAAGTATGCCTTAATTAGACAGTGCATTGTCTATTGAGTATTGTTATGGCTGCACAGGAGATTGGTGAGGTCACGGTTAGAAAGCTCCCTTTGGAAAACATGTTGAACTTGAAAGGCTTCAGGGGAAAAAAATGCCGCCATGTTTTCTGGATTCGAGGTGTTGAGCTGTTGGGACAGGCTGAACAGATTGCAACATTTTCGTCTGGAGTAACGAAGGCTGTGGATTGTCCACATAGAGGAATATAAAATCATAAGGCACATCGATAGGTTGAATAGCTAATGTCCTTTACCCATGGGAGGGAAGTAAAAATAAAAAGGACAATGGCTGAAGGTGAGAGTGGAAAATCTTAAGTGACACCTGGTGGATGCACAGGGGGTGTTAGCTGCCAGAGAAATTTGTAGAAACAGGTGCAATTAATATTTTAAGCACATCTGGACAGGTGAATAATTATGAAATGTTTTGTGGCATCTGGGCCAATTGCTGGCAAGTGAGATAAGATCGGTTTGGAATATCTGGCTGGCGTGGATGACTTGAACCAAGTGGTCATTTTCCATGCTTTATGACTATGATAGTGTAATTGATATTTTCAAGTGTCTGAAGCTTGTGGCGGATGCAAAGAAATGCTTTCTTTTTCCCGTGTGTAAAGTCAGTTTAACATCCACTGAGGAGATAAACGAAGTGCTGAATTATCTAACATTTCTGAACAATTTCTTTAATTCTGGGATTTCCTTTTTCAGGAGACTTCCTGGTATTCCCAGTAGAGAAGATTCGCCTCGCAGAACATTCAAATTCCTGCGCAGTTCCTTCAGAGACTTCAGAAATTTCACACGACACTCTTGCACAACTCACATCGATGCTTGCAAAATGATTGTATAGCCAATTGCAAGTCCAGGTAATTAGTTCAGTTGGAACTTATCTACTTTTCAGATAATTTTTTGCTTTGAAAGAGTTGGAAGTCCATCAAAGGTCTTTATAAGACAAAACAAAATTCATGACTTTTGAGAATTACACAAATGTTAGGAAGTAGAAAATGAGGCAAGACTACGGAGCACTGCATCTGAGGTTTTGCCATGTTTTACCTCCACGGAGCTCTTTCTATTTGTTCCACACAACTAATCGACGAAGATATTGCTTGTTTCTGATGTGAAATAAAAAAACAGTTTACACCCTACATTGATATTCATTCTCTACGAACTCGACTCATATGGCCAATTGACCCAAAACGTTATGAGATGGCAAATAATATTAAATTCAACTAACAATATTCGAACGACAACGTTCAGTTTATTGACGAGGTCGATATTTTCCTGATGATTTTTCGTGCGTGCTCGCTGAAATCACTGTCATTTGTTTTGTGCAGATCAAATTCGTTATTGGAAAGACCTAGTTAAGAAAATTCATATTGGTTATGAAGATGAATAGATGAGGTAATTAATAATTAGTGTGAAGTGTTCCTCTTCAGGATAAATAAAATAATGACAAAAGACCTCATTACAGGAGTTACATTCTGTTGTGCAGGTTGAGATTAATCCATTTCCATCAATTACTCCAGCAATTCCGAATCCATTCAAGGACTGTGCAGTTTAATTCGTCTTCAATTTAAGGTGGGCAAGCTCTTAACGTACGTCATATCTCTTGGGCAGGTTCCCGTTTGCTGGCCATAACCTCTCTGTTGTTTTTTCACTGATATGCAATTTTTCTTTTTTCGCAACTCCAGCTTGTAGAATCAGAAGGATTTATGATACATATTTTATGTTGACACAAAGTCAAACCAGTGATTATTCTCTATGATCCGATAATACTTTGTTGAATTATTTAACACTTTGAACAATTATTGATATCAATAATTTAGGCAAAATGGAATTTCACGTCATGACTACTTTTGCTTGTGATTGTTAGTGAGTTCCATGAGATTTGTTTTTACGTCTCATCATCACTTCTCTACATTTTTGTTTCTGCTTTGGATTGGCTCACTGCCAATATTCAATAAAGACAAAAGACTTCGATAGATAATGTGACTGTCATTCTTTACTCCCGTTTTCCACGAAAGTCTCTATTCCTTTCTCAAGATGTTCCTTCGTAATTGTGACAAAGCTTTCATATCAAAACGTTGTTGTGAACTGATTGCTCATGTTCTGAAATTAGAGGTTGTAAGGCAGAGGTGAAGATTGAACTACTGAAGAGCACTTAGGCAAAAAACATGTGAGGGCTTCAGCTTTGTTAAGAAAAAACCCTGGAATAATAGAAGGAGACTGGTTATGGCCACCTCTCACAGAGCAGACTTCCCTTCTTTCCCCTGTAAGCTGCAGAAGCGTTTGATGCCTCAAAAAATTTGAAAGTGAAGTGAGTGTCTCCTATCTGCTAGCCTGACTGAACTTTCTCTTGAAATTTCTTTCCTCCGTGATTGAGGATCTGCATCTACAAACCTTTGTCTCAATTGGCATTTTTGACAAGGGTGTCCACATCCTGCACCTCCGCGCTCAAACCTCACCCCTCCAACCGCAGCACCCCTGGTCCTCAATTTCCACCCTACCAACCTTCGCATTAACTATATCATTCGTCGACATTTCCGCCAACTCAAAATGGACCCAACCACTCGGGATATATTTCCCTCCCCACCCCTTTCCACTTGGCGCAACAACTCTTCCCTCCGTGACTACCTGGTCAGGTCCCCAAACAAATCACCCTTCCATCCTCGCACCTTCCCCTGCCACGGCAGGAATTGAAAAACCTGCACCCCTCACCTCCTCCTTCACCATTATCCAAGGCCCCAAAGGTGCCTTCCACATCCATCAAAGTTTCAACTGGCATATCCAGCAATGTCATTCATTGTATTTGTTGCTCCAGATGCGGTCTCCTTTACATTGGGGAGACTGGACACCTCCTCGCAGGACACTTCAGGGAACATCTCCGGGACCAATCAACCTCACCGCCCAGTGGTCCAATATTTCAACTCCCCCTCCTACTCTGCCGAGTACATGCAGGTCCTGGGCCTCCTCCACCGCTGCTCCCTCCCCATTCGACGCCTCATCTTCCACCACAAAACACTTCAACCGCAGGGCATCAACGTGGACTCACCAGTTTCTTCATTTCCCCTCCTCCACCTTTCCTCAGTTCCAACTTTCCAGGTCAGCACTGTCTTCATGACCGTTCCTACCTGCCAATCTCCCTTCCCACCTATTCGGTCCACCCTGCCCTCTGACCTCTCACCTCCATCTCCACCCCCATTCTTTGCTGCCTTCTCCACAGCCCCAACCCCCATTTAACTCTCTACCCTGTGGGTATCCTGTATCAATTCCTGATGAAGGGCGTTTGCACGATATGCCGATTTTCCTGCTCCTCGGATTTTGCCTGACCTGCTTTTCCAGCATCACTCTGATCCAAACTCTGTGTTTATGAGATCCGACGATATTGTCACATTTAATGAATAATAGATATTTTACCTATTATTCGGTTAAATGTTCCAATGGTTTCGTTATTCTAAATTCCTCTTTCTTATGTTAGCATTGTAACTACAGTGTTTATAATAATTATGTTCAGCTTAACATCGAGTGCTTTGATTAGTGGCTTCATATTGGGAACATGGCACTACCGTCTGCCTATCAAATAAGAAATTATAAGCTCTTGGCTTGCTTGACAGCGCTGTTTAACGTCACGATATTTAGTTAATTGATCATTCCAATGCTTGTTGTGGCACAGAACAGTCTGTACTCTGTTTGACGCATGTTAATTTCAGATTTATTTGACATTTCCATTCATCTGACTAATTGTCTCTGTGTCTTACTGAGAACTAACTCCTCTGTTAAGTCAGAGCTAGTGGTGTAACTGCACTGCCCAGTGTCTTCTGGCAATTGTAGAAAATCAAACTGGTTGTATACCAATAACCTTGAGCCTGGGGGTTGTTGGGCTAGTTGAAGATGGAAAAGCGCAGCAGGTCAGGCAGCACCCAGGGAACAGGAGAATCGACGTTTCGGGCATAAGCCCGGCTTATGCCCGAAACGTCGATTCTCCTGTTCCCTGGATGCTGCCTGACCTGCTGCGCTTTTCCAGCAACACATTTCCAGCTCTGATCTCCAGCATCTGCAGACCTCACTTTCTCCCTACTTGAAGATGGTTCAATAAAGTACGGAAAACGATTACAAGGTTCATTTACCGAAGATTATATATTTTTTCTTCATACAAGATCTTCAAAATTCACAATTGGTGAGAAATTCAGAAACGGTCATCATGGCAACTTCTAATTTTGATTTTTAATGGAAACAACCAGAACCAATCGTATATAACGCAAATTAAATGACGAGAAACTAGGTCGAAGCATTTATGCTGGAAAATGCGCAGGTAAAGGGTAAACGAATGCTAAGGGGTGCAATGCCTCCCGAAGTATTGATCAGTATTACAGAATATGTGACTTGGCTAATATCTAGCATCAATAGGACGGCTCAGTGGCTCAGTAGTTAGCACTGGTGCCTCTCAGAGCCAGATACCCCGTCTTCGATTGTAGCTTCTGGCAACTGTCTGTATGGAGTTTTCATGCTCTCCCATGTCTGTGTGGGTTTGATGCAGTTGTCCAGGTTCCTCCAACGGTCCAACAATCCAACGATATACAGTTTAGTTAAGTTGGTCATGCTAATTTACCCCATCGTGTTCAGAGATGTTGAATTCGAGGTGCATTAGGCAGGGCAAACATCGATCAATAGATGTTGGAGAATGGGTCTTTTTGGGCTACTCTTCCGAGGGTTTGTGTGGACTTGCTGGGATAAATGGCTTGTTTCCACACTGTATAGATTAAATGCAACACCCACAGCTGCTTATTTCTAAAACACCAACACCATGCTCTCTCAGACTGCAAATGCCACTTCCACATAGAATGAAGCTGTCCAAAGGAGACATTCAAAAAGTGTTAACTTGGCAATCATGTTTCAGAAAACAATTTATAGCACTGCTGAATGTAACGAAACAGAATTGAAGTGAAACCGCTCATAAAATTGCAGCAAGCCCGATGTTGCATGAAGTAACTTTTGCATCTGGTCTGGTGGGGTTCAAAACCTATCCTGGAGATTCATTCATTGTGGCCTTAAATACTTAATAAACAATTTTCATGAATGCGAGTCAGATGAATGCATTTGCTGAAGACATGGAGATGTGGATGTTTGCAAGGAGATTTCAATTGCATGCTGTGTTTAAAGTTAGTAAGACATGTTCTATCACATTCAGTATTTCAGCCGTTCAAAGGAATTTGGGGCAATGTTGTCAACTTGCTGGTGACAAATCTCAAATCCCTTTAGATATAAGAGTGTTCAGGCAAGTAAATATTATTAAATCCAATAACAGCTTGTGAGGGGTCTCATTATAAGAAAAGCAGCAAATGTTGCTGAGAATGGACTTTTTTGAAAAACTTTATTTTTGTTGTTGCCATAACAAAGAGGGTGTATGAAGATTCTTCAACTTATATTAGACACTGGATTTCCAGGTCCTCTTTAATGACAATAAAGCATTGGAGGACATTACAGGAAGTCAAAGCTGTGGAATAGACATTGACTTCTGAACACTGTTGGTAATATCATAGCATATTTCAATACTGGGTATGGATACAGAGCAATTTAGACTTTATTGATGAATCTTCGCCAACATACACCAATCCCAAGTTTGACTATTATGCCAGCCGTCGTGAATATTTTAACATGACAAAAGCGTATCCAAAACCATTCTAAAGGTTCGTACGTTAGCTGCCTTCAACACATCTCTCAACATTGAGTCTCAGACACACCACCACAACCCCCAAACCCGCAACACTCGAGGTGGAGAGAAAATCCTCAAATTACCTCTAATGAGCTTCCATCTGAAGAATATGCTGTTGCGACTGATCTTAAAATAAAGTTGTTTTCTATTAATTTAGTGCATGCTCATTTTAACCTTGTTCATCTTTACAGGTTCCCTGTTGAACCTTCCGGTTCCAACATACATAATGCGAGTTTATCTAATCTCTCTTCACAGCTGGATTTATCCACTGCAGTAAATTCCTCTGTAATATACTCCCACTCCGATCATGAGGTCTCTTATGCAACAAATTCTTTTTTACCACAGGGCGGTTAAGTTATTTCCCTAATACTTTTAACAGTTGACTCCCAAGTGACTCACCATGTTATCTCCCTTTACCTGAACCTGAGCTGTGCCTTATCTCCATCTTCTATAAATCAAAATTAATTTACGCTCTCTTTCCAATCCACAATCTCTTGGCCATGGCCAAGATTCCTGAAGAGTCATTTGATGAAGGTCTCAGGTTGAACATGACTGCTGTTTGTCATAGCAATACTTTCACGCCACAGAACCGGTACACTGCTTGTCACACAAAATGATTCAGTTAATCTCGCGTATTTGGGCATTCATCACCCAAGTTTTTCTTTTTATGATCGTAGTTGTTATTACATACTCAGCAATATGCAACAAATCACCTCGAGCGAACATCAAATACCCACAAATGTTGTAGACTTTACAAGCACACAAGAAGTAAACGCAAGGATCCTGGTAGTGGCACGGCTGTGAAATGCAGGGAATACCAATAATACCAATGTCTAGAGGACTGCTGAGATTACATGATTTAACATCTTTTTTCCACATATATCTTCACACTTGCTCTGCTTGTTTAAAGTAGGATCTCTGTTCCTCTCTGAGGTTCTGATAGTCAGATGTATAAATCAACATAAGGCGTTTTGAATGCTCCATGTCGAAATTAATCAGTGCAACAGTGTATCAAATGAAAGAGATTTCTTCTACATCTGTCTCGACTATCTATTAGACTTCCCATTATAAATGTTGCATTCAGTAGAAACATACTTCACGGTTAGAGTTAGCACATTTCATTTATGGATGTGATGGCAACTGCAATCAAAGATGAAATCAGACTATTCATTAATGAAATGTGCTAACACTAACCGTGATGTATGTTTCTATTGAATGTAACATTTTCAGTGGGAGTATGTTGAATGGCTCATGGCTGTACACCCTGTATGTATAAATGCTTATGTCGAACACTTGCACTTGTGATTGGCTTCCATTTCTGAACAGTGTGTGTTGGCAGCATCTCAGCATGATTCTTTTCTAAATCTCTCAGAGGTTTAAAGTGATTTCTGCAACTAACCCTTTGAAAAGATCTAGTCAGAGTTAAAAAGCAGGTATTTAAAGTTGATGTACATGCAGGAACACCTCTGTCGTAAACAAAGACCTGATCTGCATCTCATCATTTTGAAGTCAATACACGTTCTGACTTTCAGTGAATTACTAAATCTCTTCACACATGCGATAGCCTTTAGCATTGATTCAGCATTGCAAACATTTTCGTGTATCTCCCATGTAACCAGTCGGTGATTTGGAATCAACTACTATCATTCTGTCGTACAAAGTCCCCCTACAACAAAATCAAAGCATTGTTTCCTGCAACTAGGTGGCATTCACTCCTACAAAAACTGCACACTTTTTTTTTCCAATAATATAATCTAGTTATTACCACTTGGGTATTCAAAACTGTCTTCAAAACATCAATATAGATTTCCTGACTTCTCTAGCCTGTACTTCTTTGTCCACGGTGAAACCTGACACGAAGTATTTATCTAATATCTCAGTCATCCCCTGAGGTTTAAGAAAACAATTACCTCTTTTAGCTTTAAGGGACCTAACTCAATAATTGGTCTCATCCGCCTAATGCACTTTTGGAATGTCGAAGGATTATCCATAATCTTATTTTCGAAGACTATCTCATATCCTGGCGTTTTCTTCCTGATCTCCCTGTTATGAAAGCCCCTGCACTCTTCATTATGTTCAAACAATTCAATTGCGATTTTTATTTTTACTTTGATAAATCAAGCCCTCCATTCCTGCTATCAAACTTCTAAAACAACTTTGGACACCTCTCACAGGAAGGTGCGTGCTTGAGCGGCACGGTAGCTCAGTGGTTAGAATTACTACCTCAGCGCACCAGGGACCCTAATTCGATTCCTGTCTCAGGCGACCGTCTGCATGGAGTTTACACAATCTCCCCGAGTGCATGGGTTTCCTCCCACAGTGCAAAGGCGTGCGGATGGGGGAAGTGGTTATGCAAAATTACCTGTAGTTTTTAGGGATGCGTAGTTTAAGTGCATTAATCAGGCATAAATACAGAGGAAATGAGCCTGCTGTGTTGCTTTTCAGAGGATCAGGTTGGGCTGAAAGGCCTGTTTCCATACTATAGGGAATCTAACCTCATCTCGCGAAATCTAAATGGTTTATTAGGTACAGAGCCCAAAAGTAAGGATTCTCGGTAATCGAAGATGGAGGACGGGAAAACTTTCTGGCCGTAACAGCTGCTCGTTTTTTGACGTATTTTAGGTCTTGTTGGTGATTTCGTCGAATTTCAGGAGCAGCAATTACTGTTTTATAAGCTGTTGCATTGTTTTGGAACTTCGGGAAAAAATGTCAAAATAACAGCAGTTTTAAAAGGCAAAAGAACAGGCAAAGGAAGCACGTGGTGATGTCAGTGCAAGAGAGAGAGAGATACTGACACCAGAGTAAACCTGCTCAGTACTGCACTTGCTTTTTGAATTCATGTATCACTGTACATCAGAGTGCGTCTGGGAAAATTAACAAAGAGTGAAATTCAAAACAGATCTTGGAGGAACTGTTTGGACAAAGTTCACAGCACAAAATCAGATAAGTTAATTGTTTTAAGTGGCAAACAGAAAGTCTACCAGCATTCAGTAAAGTGGTTTCTTTTTGATTATATGACTTTTTGAGATATATCCCTGGATTAAAATTAAAATATAAGCCATAACTATTAATCTAGCCTGCGGCAGTGTTTTGTAGAGGAAGAAGACGGCGTTATTTTCTGAGCCTGTAGATCTGAAGGAGCAAAAATGGCTTTAGTACAATGATATGTGCTTCTTGTCAGATGTGGGAGTTTCAAGGAAGTTCAAGGGTTACTGCGGATTATATCGGCCATAAATGCTGCTGGTTGCGAATCATATAATACCAAATGGATCGGTTGGAGAGACAGTTAGAAGCAATAGTGAATTTTCAACAGCAACATTATGTGATGGTTAGCAGTTATAGAAAGGTAGGAAAGTCTCAGATGCAGTCACGTAGATGGGCTAACTCCAGGAAAGGTAAGAGAGGTAGGCACGTCGTGCAGGAATGTTTTGTATCTATACCAATTTCAATCAAGTATGCTGTTTTCGAAAATGTAGTTGGTGATGGATTCTCGGGGAACGTAGCACGAACAGCCAGGTTTCAGGCTTTGACACTGGCTCAAATGCAACGAGGGTTCGAAGAGATCAATTGTGTGAGGGGATTCTCGAGTCCGAGGGACAGACAGACGTTTCAGTGGCGAGCAGTGAAAAATCAGAATGGTGTGTTGCTTCCTTGGTGCCAGGATCGAATATGTCTCAGAGAGACTGCAGAATGTTCTCAAAGGGGAACGGGGCAAGCAAGAGGTCATTGTCCTCATTTGAACCAACGACATAGGAAGGGAAAAGGTTGAGATTCTGAAGGGTGATTACAGAGTGTTAGGCAGGAAGTTAAAATGGAGTATTATATCTGTAATACTCCCGGTGTTACGAGCTAGTGAGGGCAGGAATAGGAGGATAGTGCAGATGAATGCATGGCTGAGGAGCTGCTGTATGGGAGAAGGATTCACGTTTTTGCATAATTGGAATCTCTGTTGTGGTCGAAGTAACCTATATAAACTTGGAAAGGGACTAATGAGAGGAAAATTTGGTGGAGCTGTTCGAGAGGTTTTAAACCTGTACTGTTGGCGCGGTGGGGCGGGCTGTGACCCAGGGAGATAGTGAGGAAAGAGATCAATCTGAGACTGGTACAGTTGAGAGCAGTAGAGTGTCAAACAGTCAAGGCAGGTCGGGACCAGGTAGGACTAATACATTACACTGCATTTATTTCAATGCAAGGGGTCTAACGGTGCAGGCAGATGAACTCAGGGCATGGTTAGGAACATGGGACTGTGATAGCACAGCAATTACAGAAACATGGCTCATGGATGGGCAGGACTGGCAGCTTAATGTTCCAGGATAAAAATGTAACAGGAAGAATAGAAAGGGAGGCAAAAGAGATGGGGAAGTGGCGTTTTTCATAAGGGATAGCAATACAGCTGTGCTGAGGGAGGATATTCATGGAAATACATCCAAGGAAGTTTTTTGGGTGGAACTGAGAAATAAGAAAGGGATGATCACCGCATTGGAATTGTAATGTAGACCCGCTAATAGTCAGAGGGAAATTGAGAAACAAACCTTTAATGAGTTTTCAGCTATCTGTAAGAATGATAGGGTGGTCATCGCAGGGGATTTTAACTTTCCAAACATAGACAGGAACTGTCATAGTGTTAAGGGTTTAGATGGAGAGGAATTTGTTAAGTGTGTACAAGAAAATCTTCTGATTCAGTACGTGGATGTACCTACTGGAGAAGGTGCAAAACTTGACCTACTTTTGGTAAATAAGGCAGGGCAGGTGACTGAGGTGTCAGTGGGGGTACACTTTGGGGCCAGCGACCACAATTCCATTGTTCTTCAAATAGTAATAGAAAAGGGTAGCCCAGATCTAAAAGTTGTAGTTCTGAATTGGAGAGAGGCTGATATTGACAGTATTAGCAAGAACTTTCAAAAGCTAACTGTGGCAGACGTTCGCATGTAAAGGGACGGATGGAAAATGGGAAGACATCAGGAATGAGATAACGCGAATCCAGAGAAAGTTTATTTCTGTTAGTGTGAAAGGAAAGGCTGGTAGGTATAGGGAATTCTGGATCACTTCAGGAATTGAAGGTTTGGTTATGAAAAGAAGGAAGTATATGTAAGGTATAGACAGGATAGATCGAGTGAATCCTTAGAAGAATATAAATGCAGTATAATTAACAAGGAAATCAGGAGGGCAAAAAGGGAGCATGAGATAGCTTTGGCCAATAGAATTAAGGAGAATCTGAGGGGGATAACAAATACATTACGGGTGAAAGGATAACTAGGCAGAGAATCGAACCCCTCAAAGATCAGCAAGGCGGCGTTTTTGTGGAGCCGCAGAAAATGGAGAAGATACTAAACGAGTATTTTGCTTTAGTATTTACTGTGGAAAAAGATATGGAAGATGTAGAATGTAGGGAGATAGATGGTGACACCTTGCAAGATGCACGTTACAGAGGAGGAAGTACTGGATGTCCTGAAACGCATAAAGTTGGATAAATCCCCAGGACAGAATCAGGTATACTCTAGAACTCTGTGGGAAACGAGGAAAGTGATTGCTTTGGCTTCTTGCTGTGATATTTGCATCAATGATAGTCAATGGTGAAGTGCTGGAAGACTGGAGGTTGGCTAACGTGGTGCCACTGTTTAAGAAAGGTGGTAAAGGCAAGCCAGGGAACGATAGACCAGTGAGCCTGACGTAGGTGGTTGGCAAGTTATTGAAGGGAATCCTGAAGGACAGGATATACATGTATTTGGAAAGTCTAGGAATGATTAAGTGTATTCAACTTGGCTTTCTGCGTGGGAAATCACGTCTCACAAACTTGATTGAAATTTGAACAAGTAACAAAGAGCATTAATGGGGCAGAGCGGTAGATGTGATCTGTATGAAATTCAGTAAGGCTTTGGACAAGG
The DNA here is from genome assembly GCF_004010195.1 of Chiloscyllium plagiosum. Lineage (NCBI taxonomy): Eukaryota > Metazoa > Chordata > Chondrichthyes > Orectolobiformes > Hemiscylliidae > Chiloscyllium > Chiloscyllium plagiosum. The sequence goes on along the minus strand of NC_057717.1, from coordinate 71,625,916 downwards.
TTCCCGATGGGAGACCGGTTAGCAAGGTTAGATCCCATGGAATACAGGGAGAACTAGCCATTTGGATACACAACTGGCTCAAAGGTAGAAGGCAGAGGGTGATGGTGGAGGGTTGTTTCTCAGACTGGAGGCCTGTGAGCAGTGAAGTGCCACAACGATCAGTGCTGGGTCCACATTTTCTTTTAGTTTACATAAATGATCTCGATGTGAGCATAAGAGGTACAATTAGTAAGTTTGCAGATGACACCAAAATTTGTGGTGTAGTGGTCAGCGAAGAAGGTTACTTCAGAGTAAAACAGGATCTTGACCAGATGGGGCAACGGATTGAGAGATTGCAGTTTAATGCAGAGCAAGAGAACATGGAAGCCATATATGAATATACCCATCGACAATTCATGAGACCATGATCTAAACTTATTTGAGAGATGGGCCAAAGAATTGCATCATTAGAAAGCGTTAGAAGAAAACCTCAAGACGATATATACTTTACACCACATGGTCAGAGTTCAAATCCTGCCTGCCATCGTGGGCGGCAATGCCAACAAACAGTTATGTATTCCAGCGGTAAGTACCATATCGGACAGGAAGGATTTTGATTCGATTACCGACAGTGTGGAAAGAGGACCTTCAGGTCCACACCAACCCTCCGAAGAAGAAACTAATCAGATTCATTTCCCTCTGAGTAAAGGGCAATTTAGCATGACTAATTCATCTAACCTGGATTCATGATATGGTCCATTCACAAGCGATTGGAATCATTGAACGACATGCCAAGAGAAGATAATTGAAGCAGTTGAATACTGAGCAAATAACTTGGTGTGATCCAGATCGGGCAATTTGGCCGAGCTCCCCATTGGCAGCCCATAGGGGTTAGAAGGTCAAAGTGTAGATCCATAAAAAACCATTATCATAGCAGCCTTGCAGTTCAAGCTGGCTAAAAAGCTAAAAATAAAAAGCCACGATTGGAATAAAAATTCATGGAGTCTTGGCAATGTGATACAAGAAGCCAATCACTGGAAATTAAATATAGAATCGAAGCTCAGAACCGTACTGATGGAAGGAGCTCCAAAGACTGAAAAATGCTCTCGGAAGCTCTACAATTGTGGAAAGGAGGGTCATTGTCCATAAACCGTATTTTAAATCGAAAGCAAAATACGGGTGGAAAGCAAACTCCGAGTCAAATAATGAATCGTCTGGATGGGATACATTGACTTTATATAAACATCTTATCCTGTTGGAGCTGCTCCAGAATTGTATAGAAGCTCAGCTGGAAGAAGGCATAAATCTCACAAAAAGAAACGAGCGCAGCTCACTACCATTTTTACCTCATTTTGCAGAAGTGCCAGAAAATCGTCTGGATGGCGGGTATATTGTGATGGGAGTGGGCAACAAGGAAACTGATTGTCTTACCAAAACCGCTGCAGAAGTAACATCCTTAACTTTCACTCAGGGACGCGATTTACCTTTGGAGTGGCGATAAGGCAAACCTTAAGACGGCACAATTTATCCAGGAGGAGAAACCAACCGACTCCCACAGCTACTTGGACTACACCTCTTCCCATCCTGCCCCCTGTAAAAACGCCATCCCATTCTCCCAATTCCTTCGTCTCCGCCGCATCTGCTCCCAGGAGGACCAGTTCAAAATACGTACAACACAGATGGCCTCCTTCTTCAAGGACCGCAATTTCCCCCCCGACGTGGTCGACGGTGCCCTCCACCGCATCTCCTCCACTTCCCGCTCCTCTGCCCTTGAGCCCCGCCCCTCCAACCGCCACCAGGACAGAACCCCACTGGTCCTCACCTACCACCCCACCAATCTCCATGTACAGCGCATCATCCGCCGTCACTTCCGCCACCTCCAAACAGACCCCAGCACCAAGGATATATTTCCCTCCCCACCCCTATCAGCTTTCCGTAGAGACCACTCCCTCCGCGACTCCCTTGTCAGATCCACACCCCCCACCGACCCAACCTCCACTCCCGGCACCTTCCCTTGCAACCGCAGGAGGTGCAACACTTGCGCCCACACCTCCCCCCTCACTTCTCTCCAAGGCCCCAAGGGAAACTTCCATATCCGCCACAGATTCACCTGCACCTCCACCCACATTATCTACTGCATCCGCTGCAGCCGGTGTGGCCTCCTCTATATTGGGGAGACAGGCCGCCTACTTGCGGAGCGATTCAGAGAGCACCTCTGGGCCACCCGGACGAACCAACCCCACCAACCTGTGGCACAGCATTTCAACTCCCCCTCCCACTCCACCGAGGATATGCAGGTCATTGGACTCATCCACCGCCAAACCACAACAACGCGATGGTCGGAGGAGGAGCGTCTTATCTTCCGACTGGGGACCCTCCAACCACAGGGGATGAACTTGGACTTCACCAGTTTCTTCATCCCCCCTCCCCCCACCTTGTCTCAGCCGGATCCTTCCCGCCCGGCACCGCCTTCCTGACCTGCAGTCTTCTTCTTGTCCTCTCCGCCTCCCTCCTACTCCGACCTATCACCCTCACCTTGTCCTCTTTCCACCTATCACATTTCCAACGCCCCTCCTCCAAGTCCCTCCTCCCTACCTTTTATCTTCTCCTGCTGAACACTCTCTGCTCATTCCTGAAGAAGGGCCTGTGCTCGAAACGTCGAATCTCCTGTTCCCTGGATGCTGCCTGACCTGCTGTGCTGTTCCAGCAATAAAGTTTCAACAATTTATCCAGGAAGCGAAGTTTGACTTCTCACTAAAGAATTCATCAGAGAATATGGAATAACTTAGGATCTGAGAAGTGACGTTAGTTATTTTTGCACACGGAATATAACCCAGCAGTTGGATCTACATTCAGAAAATATATGAAGAACTGCTGTGTGCCAAGTGAGAAGGCCTGTATCAAGTTATTCTGACAACAAAATCAGCCTTCAAGGCACATTGGCAATAACGTTTGGATGCATGCATTGCACGTCAAAAGAGCAAACACTCCTGTTCCACTATGAAGAGCCTTACTTTTTCGTACTTGCAGTTGTTTCACATTATATCATGACATGTACTTCCATTGAAAACGGCGAGTTGAACGATAACACTTTTTTTGTATTTTTCTGGCGCCAATGTGAGGAAAAAAATGATTATTTTCGACTTCTATATCTGTGTATAATTTTCGAAATGTTATTTACTCTGTATATGCTTTGATTCTTAGTAAGCTTTTAAGAATCGAAGAAGGGGGAGTTGGGGATTCAGGGGAAGTCCACATAAAAAGAAAGGATTACATTGGACTAAATGATATGAGGAAAACATAATGGGACTTGTCCAGATAGCGGATGAATTTTTAGCAACCTCTTAAATGGGACCGGTTTTCAGGGATGGCAGGACAAACATATAAGAATAAATCAGATCGACTGGGATAGAGTTCATTGGTGATTAGAAGAATGCACGCTTGGGACAGATTTCAAGGAAACAAAAATCCTGATATTACTGGATAGATTAGATATGGGAAGAATGTTGGGATGTTGGGCATTTCGAAAACATCGGGTCAAAGTACAATACTAAGGAGTAAAGCATTCAAGTCATCGGGTCAAAGTACAATACTAAGGAGTAAAGCATTCAAGTCCAAGACACTGAATGCAAGTGCAAGCTGAAAATGGCAATTTCCTTCTCCTGACCGTACTTTATATGTTTCAATTCTACGGTATCAAAGTAATTGTGTCAACAGGCAGAGAGACTGTGAAAATGGAGGTGCGAGTTTGTTAGTGGGCGAGCAAGTGTGACAGTTGAGGAGGCAAGTGAGACCTTGCCAGAATTAAATGTGACAGTGGGGGAAGGAGTGTGACAGTGGGATGTGGTGTGACATTGGATTGAGTGAGTGTGACAGTGTGTGCATGTGAATACGGGTGCAAGCCTGAATGTGGGGAACTGTGTGAAAGTGGGGTAGTGAGTGTGACAATGAGAGATTGAGAGTGACAGTGGAAGTCTAAACGTGATAGTGGGGAGTGCATGTGGCCTTACGTGAGTGATTGTGACAGTGGGGTTTAAGTTTGAATGTGCGGAAGTTATGCAACTGTGAGGGCTTAAGTGTGACAATGGGGGAATCCGTGTTACAGACAGCAGTGAGTGTGAATTTGAGGGAGAGGTTGTGACTGCGTGGGAGCGTACGTGAGAGTAGGGAAGTGAATGTGACAGTGCAGGAATGATTGCGACCCTGTGGGAGTAAGTGTGACTGCGGGAGAGGGAGTGCAAATGTTAGGGAGGGAGTGTTGTTCTGTGAGAGAGACCGTGTGACTTTGAGGGTGTGAGAGTGATTGCTTGGGAGCAAATATGAATGCGGGTGGTGATGGTGAAAGTGAAAAAGCCGCTGTGATAGTGATGCGTGAGAGTGACTGTGGGAGAGTCAGCGTAACTATGAGGGAGTGAGTGTGACGGTGATGGAGCGAGTTTGGCTGTGAAGGAGTCAGCATGACTGTGACAAATCAATTGCGACTTTGAGGGAGTGAGTGTGAATTTAAGTAAGTGATTGTGATTGCAGGGGACGCATGTGACAGCAGGGGAAAGTGTGTAACTGCGATTGAGCGAGTGTGACTGCAGAGGAGTGAGTGTGACTCTGAGGGTGCGCTTGTGGCTGTGAAAGAGTGGCTGTGAGAGTGAAGATGTGGACGTGACTGGAGAGCGTGGTGACAGTTATGGACGAATGTGACTTTAGGAAAACCAGTGTGACTGCTCCACATGGACAATTCGCCACATTTTCTTCCCTCTGCCAATTATTTACTCACGCAGCGAATCTTTCCATGCATGTCGACAGCCTTTTTGCTCCTCCCACAACTTCCTCTCCCACCCAATTCGTGTGTTGTCACGAGACAATACATAGAGACATAGAAGACAGAAGACAGAATGCAGTCCATTAAGCCCCTTGAGGCTGTGTCACCATTCAATATGATTAAAATTGATAATTGAGCCTAAATCCCGAATCACACCCTCTCCAACCCCAAACCTCTCACTACTCTCAATATTCTTATTTTTCACCTGCACAATAACGAAACCTTGAGAGCAATACTGAGATTGGACATAACAGAGACCCACCTCCTGCTGACACTGAGAGATTTCTGTATCATACGGGAATGGAATATCTTGCTGTCTTCGAGAACAGGACACGGCAGGTGCGTTTTGGACCACCGTTGATGTGGATAATGAGAAACAAGAACCTGACAGGGAATCAGAACAGTTCAGAGAGAATCGAAAAAATAACTTGAACTATTGGAATACTTCAGTTCTTTTTGAGAATGCTGAGTCATTGATATAGAGACTTTATTGTCTCACAGTTGAAATTTGAACATTGTTTCGTTGCATGTCCATGTCTGTACTTAGTTGTGAGAGATGTAGAGAGTTTAGCTCATTTTAAACGTTCCATCTTTGCTTGGACGATGCTTGTTCCTCAAATAATTGACTATGAACTCATCGAGAGAGCTCCCTGTGCTCTCCCTGTCCTGGGAGTGTCCAACGTATATACTGAAGGGACGGTTTTACCTTGCATCCAAGCCCATTCTTCAACACTTCTGCGAGGTTTACGTGAGACACCTTGTTCGCTTTGAATCCTGCATGCCCCTCAATGTTGTTAGCTGTGAACACTCGGACTGTACCGTGATATTTTATGGCAGACAGAGTCAGTGTAGATACCTGGGTTAAAAGGAAGAGAATGGGTATGGGATTGAGAGTGACTCAATGAAGTAAACTCCGATGTCCTTCTCTTTCCTGCATTCCCAGAATTATCAAGTCAATGTCACTTCTGTGCTAACATGAAGGGGCTGCTCTGAAAAAAAAAATAAAATGCCCGATTATCTGAGTTCTGCTCAATCTTGAATCATTCATACATTCCTGAATTGCAAATTTTGCAGTAGCAGGATAGGGTGAAATCTGTTATAAAGGTGCTGCAAGTTCCAATTGATTAAGATGCAAATTCCAGAATCTGTTTGACGTTACTACCCTGGGATAATTAAATATTTTCAGTTTGTCTAAATTTCAAAACTTCAATCAAGAAACATGATAGAAATGAACAGAAGCTGACATCTCAGGTGACAGACTGACTTGTAGCTGTGAGAAATTGGTCAGAATTTGTCTCTGAGTTTCAACACGGCGATAAGCTGCTTTTAATACGAAGTGACGAATTAATCATTAATCTATTGCGACACAAGTTTTGGGTTTTTATACAATTATATAATGTATCTGCAATGAAGCAAAAGGCTTGGAAGAAATATTACTTTCATATTTGTACATTTCTGTGTGTGTGTGTGAGAGAGAGAGAGCGTGAGTATGCACAAGGGAGCGTGCATGCGAGAGTGTTTGCGTCAATACACGGAGTAAACACTCCTGCTCAATTTAAAGCAGCAACACAGAAAAGATGTATCCCGTGCAGTAATCTGTGAAATTTCAACAGCCAAGTACTATGTAAATTTAAAAAAACTTTATTTCTTAAAGTATAACAGAGAATAATTAAATAACAACTATTTGCAACCGCTTACTCTAACCTATCGTTTACCTGCTCCTTCCACAACACGAGTCAGACAAAACTACCAAATAAGAATTACAAAATAAAACTTATAATGTCAAAACCAGGAGCTTTTTATTGTCTCTGAATCTCTGTCTTCTTTTCTTCTTTGTGTGAGAGAGTGAGTGAGGGAGAGTCAGAATTTGTGTGTGTGGTTGCGTGAGATTGTAAGTGTAAGGAAGTCTGTTGGAGTATATGAGTTTGTGAGAGTGACTGTGAGTGAATGTCAGACTGTGTGCATTCCGTTCATTGTACTAACCCACGACAGAAGATGAATGTGACAGTATACCATCGGAATATAAAGAGTGCATAGTCAAAAAGCTTGTCATTTTATTTTTTAAAAAAATGATCGTTTTCTAAAGGATACTGTATCCTTTATTGTTTTCAGAGATGTCATGAAATAACCCAAATTCCAAATCGATTAATGTGGCACAAAGATGAAAGGGTTTACTGAGAGGTTCTGTTTATATGTAAACAAATGAGTCTTCAGGCCAAAGCTTTTATGGTTCAGAGGTAACCTGTACAAGGAAAGGGGAGTGGTCAGTCCTGGACACTGAATTTTTGCTGTCGTCAATTCAGCAGTTTTGTGTGTGAAGAAAGGCTGCTGGGGTAAATCAGTGATACTGGAACTTCTGTCTCTTTTTCACCCTTCTAATTTGGACCTGATTGCCTCTTTTCTTTTTACTCCGTGTTAAGCGGTTGTTTATTGCAACTTTTGCACACATTTTCGTTGAGCCTAGTTTGGATAGACAGAGGTTTGTGGGTATTCTGTGTTCGGTTCTTTGTGTTTCATTCCGTATCTTTGTGATTTTTTTTTTGTCTGTTTCAAAACCTGATCGTCAAACTCGCTAACTTACTCCAAGTAATTCTCCCTGGATACTCATCGAAACAAACAGCACAGTTACGATCTGGGCGGCCTGCTTAAAAATGTTTTGTGTGGTCTGGCTTAGTCCATACTGACTGGAGGCTCTTTGTGGGTTTTAAATAGCTAGAAGTAGGTGCCAGTGTCTTAACTTCGTATATTGGTTTCCTTGGGTTGACAAAGCTTGGGATAGCAGTAGCTGTTTCCGTCACCAAGTGTTTTCTTGAGGTAGACGAGGTGACTTTCTAGGTTTTCCACAAGGTGAATAAGGCCAAGCTGCAGGAATTATTACAGAAACTGGAGTCGAAGTTACCTTCTGATGTAAGGAAAAATAAGATCGTTACTGCAATAGCTAAACTTTGAAGTTTACTGGGGAAACCATCAGAATCTGCAGAGATGCCAATTGTGCAATTTCAAGCGACCCAGCTTGAGTTCGAGGCGAGTGATAAGGAAATTGCAGCAGAAATGAAACAATTTGAGTGACAGTTAAAAGCAGAACTGAAAGAAAAAAGAACGAATATGTTCAGCAGAAGAGAAAAAAAGAACAAAAGGCTTCAGCAGAAGACAAAGAAAACGAGAGAAAGTTTGAAGTGCAAAAACTGACTCTTAGAAAGGGAAGACCTGAAAATGTGTTGCTGGAAAAGCGCAGCAGGTCAGGCAGCATCTAAGGAATAGGAGAATCGACGTTTCAGGCATAAGCCCTGCTTCATGAATATGTCCGAAACGTCGATTCACCTGTTCCTTGGAAGCTGCCTGATCTGCTGCGCTTTTCCAGCAACACATTTTCAGCTCTGATCTCCAGCATCTGCAGTCCTCAGTTTCTCCTCTTAGAAAGGGAAGTCAGCTTAAAGATCTGGAGATAAAAGCTGAGTTGAGATTAATGCGGAAGTGCAGAGAGGTTAGCAGTTTAGTGGTTGATAATTATGAGCCGTTCCATAAAACATGGCTCGGCTTGCAGAATCAATTTCAGTCGATGAGGGATAGAAATTGAGCAAAGAGAAATCATCAGGTGGAAAATGAAAGATAGACATCAGTGAAGACCATAAGGAGGACTTACCAAAGCACATAACGAAAATACTTGAAGGAGACAAAAAGGTTAAAAATCTCGGCCGTTTTCATTGTAATGAAGTGGGCCACATGAAATCAGACTGCTGATAGTCTAGGAGAAAGCCAGACGTAGGAAAACAGACAAGCCTGGAAGCTTTGTTGAATGCGTAACAAAACTCACAGGGGAAGTTATACAATTGCATCAGAGTGGACAAGATGATTGGAGGATGGTTAAGGTGGACTTGCCTGAGTTGCTTCAAATATATACATGCAATCATCATATTGTATTCACATAGTCCAGGAGTAGCAGATACATTTGTTACAATATTAAGGAAAAAAAGGATTCTGTCAATCTCTGATGCTAAAGGATAAGGTGACATGTACTTCTGAAGGCCAATTGTCTGAAAACGTACTGGTAGCGCAAATTCACTGAGACAAAAAGCGCTCAATTATGTAAAGTGAGGCTAGCGTTTCCAGAATGGTTTCGGGAATTTGTCATAGGAGTACTTTACAAATTCACCACCTCAGGAATACAATTTGTCCTTGCAAATAATATCATGGGCGGCACGGTGGCACAGTGGTTAGCACTGCTGCCTCACAGCGCCAGAGACCCGGGTTCAATTCCCGCCTCAGGCGAATGACTGTGTGGAGTTTGCACGTTCTCCCCGTGTCTGCGTGGGTTTCCTCCGGGTGCTCCGGTTTCCTCCCACAGTCCAAGGATGTGCAGGGTCAGGTGAATTGGCCATACTAAATTGCCCATAGTGTTAGGTAAGGGGTAAATGTAGGGGTATGGGTGGGTTTCGCTTCGGCGGGTCGGTGTGGACTTGTTGGGCCGAAGGGCCTGTTTCCACATTGTAATCTAATCTACTCTAATCTAATCTAATCTCTGTTTCACCCTTAGGCGTGTTAACTACTCGTGTTGAAAAGCCAATAGAGACGCAAGCAAGTGAAGCAGTGCAGGATGTTTAACGAGGAATCATTCCAGACTGTGTCTAAACGAGATTGCAGAGCCATATGCTGAAGTAGGGGAGATCAAAAGGCACAAATTTGAAAGCTGAAATAGCATGAACAGAGACACTTTCATCAGATAGTTGTGACAGTGCAAAAGCCAACTGTCAAAAGCAATTGTCTTTAGATCTGCGAAACTTATTGTGTTACTCCTGAAAGATGAGAACTTAAAACAATTGTATCAAAAGATATATACAGGGAGGAGAGTGAAGGTATCTCTGTGTGTTACTACTTTACAAATGATGTCTGAATGAGGAAATGAAGACCTCCATAAATTGAAGGAGATGAGCAATGAGAAGACGTTCATCAAATTCTTTTGATGAAGAATATGCAGCGAGTGATGCATGAACTACCACTTAGAGGTCATGAGGTAAAATAAACAGACAGTTATACTACACAAAGATGGAGTTGAATTTTACCAGAGGTGTCATACATGTCACCTAATCGGAAAATTACAGGCAACAGTAAAAACTGTTCCTTAAATACGCATTCCAGCATATGGGGAACCTTTCACAAATTTTTTGATTGATTTTGTAAGTTCCTTACGTCAAACAAAAAGTGGGAATCAGTATTTGCTCCAATAATGAATGTGTCGACTAGATTACGCGTGGCAGTCCCATTATGCAATATAACAGCTCAACGGGTGATAGAAAAATACCGTTTTTCTTTACTAGGTACGGATTACAAATAGAGATAGTCAGATCAAGTGTCCAACTTCACATTCAAACTATTAAAGGAGGTTATGGATAGCGTGGGAATAAAACAATTGAAATTTAAACGATGACATCCAGCTTTGCACGGAGCACTGGTAAGGTGGCATTAAGCATTAAAGACCAAGTTGAGGGCTTATGGTTAGCACTATCCAGATGTTTGGGAGATGCTTGGAATAAGGGAGTTCCATTTGTGCTTTTTGCGATCAGAGGTGCACCGAATGAATCATACATGTCTAGTCCAGTTGAATAAGTTTTGGGCATTAAGTAAGAAAACTAATGAAATTCATTAAGGATAAATTAATACGCCACTATTCAGAGACTGCCCAGTTGGAATATGTTCAAATTTCAGAGAACGACAAAATAGAGCTGGCGAGTTTGGCTATAAAGCATTTGAAAGCATTGCAGTGTGCAATTAGTCAGGAAGAGGACAAGAATTCAAAGGTTCACAATTTTGTCATTGGGGATAAGGTATTGGTGTTACGTCCAGTAATAGGTGCACCGACAAAAGCAAGATATGGTAGACCTTATGAAACTTAGAGAAAATTGAGTGGGGGAACGACTTGACAGGGACTCCAGACAGGAGGACATCTCACTGACCTTGTCATGTGAATACGCTCGAAAAGTATTGTGCCAGAAAAGGAAAGCAAAGTGTTAATGATTATCACGTGGAAGGAAGAACCCCGTTTAGACGAATCTGAATTGGACGTTCCTCAAATGAAATTGTTCAATGAAGAAGTTGTCCAAAGTTGGGATAAATTACTGAGTTACCTCCTACAAGAAAACCAAAATGCCTTCTAGAATTATTGCTATCACATGGGGTGGTATGCGTAATTAAACTGCGAAGTACTAACCTAATTGTGCATGATGCGGCTCTGATTAAGTAAAATCCCTAGAAGGCATAACCTTCCAAAGTTGGCACAGATCAGAAAGAGATAACGCGAATTCTCTAAAATGACGCAATCGAAGTGAATTTGCCAAAGTTCAAGTGACAGTTTGAGGCGTGTCATTTGACACTGACAAATGGCCCCACGGAATGTGAAAGCGAATGTAATTGAGGAATTTTCCAACATTGTCGACCGAAAGATCATTGCTAGGGTTCGTGGGAGTGAATGGATTTAACCCAATGTTTGTGCCGAATTTTAGCAGAGTTGCTGCTGTACTCACTGACTTATTAAAAAAATGTCAAGAAGTTTCAGTGGACAGAAGATTGCTAAAAGGCTTTTGACCGCCTAAAAAACTGTGTTAGACACTGCCGTTGTATTAGCTATGCCTGATTATGTGAAGCTTTTCTCAAGTTACTATCATTGCCAGCGATGTGGGTGTAGGCGCGGTGCTCCTGAAGGAGGAGAACGAGGGATAAAAAGACCCATCAGGTCTTTTTCGAGAACGTTAAACGTTAATCACCAGAAATATTTGACAGTCGAGGAAGAAACTTTGAGCTTGATGATGGCATTACAAATTTTAGCGGTTATTTTACCAGCAACGCATCTGAGACGATCCGAAATGCTGATCATAACCCACTGACATTTGTGGAGAAACTTAAGGACAAAAACCCCAGACTGTTTATATGGAGCTTGTTGCAGTCACTCAGTTTCGCAATTATGCTTGTTGCAGTTCACGAAAACGTGATAGCAATGCGTTGTCAAGAATCGACTGGAATATGAAGGAGCTGGTGACGGTTGTGCCACGGCCTGAAATTGAAAGTCGTTGGGAGTATTTGCATGTTTATAGACAATGTAATGTATATGCATCTTTTAGAGTACTGACCATTTTTAAGGTGTTTAAATATGAAGCTATCTTTGCATATGATGTTTCTTTTTTTTAATGTCACGGTATCATAAATTGGTCCTCTTTCTTCTGACAGCTGTGCCTATTCTGTGTCTTCCATTTTTTTAAAGAGAGATCGAAAGCACTCTTGGCACCGAAACGACTCGTTTGATTCTAAGATGAAAGGGTTTTGGGAGGTCTTTTTGTTCATACATAAACCGATGAGACTTTAGGCCAAAGCTAATGCCTTAGACGTGGTTTTTACAATAAAAGAGGAGCGGTCAGCTCTGGAAGCTGAAATCCTGGTTGAGTCAGGTCTTCAGTGGGCTGTGTGAAACCAGGTTGCTCGACTCTTTTCTGCCATTCTAACTAGCACTGGAAGACCGTGTTGCACTCTGTATAAGGGCGTTCGTTAGTGGGAACTATTGTGCACATTCATAACTGCTTACTGAAGTTTAGTTTGGGGTAGTCTGAGTTCTGTGGGCATTTCATATTCTATTCTTTGTGTTTCATTTCGTAATGTTGTGAATAAATTTTCGTCTGTCAAAAAACCTGGCAGTCAACCCAGCTAACTTGGTCCGAGTAATTTTCACTGTTCACTCACTGAAGAATAATGCAACGCTATGGTTCCGCTTTAGAATGTTTTGATTGGTCTGGCCCAGTCCATAACACACACCTGAGGACCGGTCACACTGGTGTCTGCAGTCAATACTTGTCAACCTAAAGATAACCAATTCACTTATACTGTAAATGCTCTTGATCGCTGTGATATTTAACTGCGAATTCAGGAAGGCTTGTTGACATAACTACCTCTTTATGTTTCTTAGTAATCAATGGAAGCATTCAGAGAAAGAGAACTTAATCACAGTGCTGACCAAGAGAAAACAACTGTAAGAATCATTTTAATAACAGAACTTAGAATAAAGAAGACTGAACTGTCTTTCTAGTTGTCCCACTCTACCAATAAGATATCACTCCTTTTAGAATCTCTTTGGGTAATATGTGCTGAATGGAGATTATGAAGGGGAGACGCCAGTGTTGGACAGGGATGTACAAAGTAAAAAAATCACACAACACCAGCTTATAGTTCAGCAAGTCTATTCGAAATCTATTGAAATTTCTTACTTCAATCTTTAAGCATTTACATGAAAAAATTCAACAGAAATTTCAACTGAATCTTTAACTCGGCTCTGAATTTATTCTGTGTTCCAGCATACATAAATGGGTTGATACATGAGCTCAATAACTGAAGCATAAACCCTGATTCTTGTAGAACAAATGTGACATTACTGAGATCGGAACCGGAAGGATCAGTAACTTTTGCAGTTCGAACATAAGAAATTGTTCCAAAACGTAACAAATTTAACAGGGTGAAACTGCCCGAAATGGTGAAGATTAAAATAATAGCCTTCTTCCGCTTATCTATTTCTGGATCATTCTGATATTTACCTTTTCGGTTTGTTTTGAGACTCCTGCGGACTTTACTGGCAATAAAAACGTGTCTTACAGTCAGAGCATTAAGTACCAAAATCAAAATGAATGGGAGACAAGGAGAGAAAATAGATCGAATCCAGTCGTAAATTATCCATGCCTGTGACGCACAAAACGTGTCCTTTATGTCACAGAACCAGGATATTTCTTTAATTGTTTTTCTGGGTTCATATATAAAATACATGAAGATATTCTTGATACAGATAAGCATGGAAACGATTCCTATAACCAAGGCTGCAGTCCAGTGAGTGCAATATTTTATATTCAGTTTCTCACAACAAATGGCAACAAATCGATCAAAAGTTAAAGTAACTGTCAACCAGGCAGAACTGTCGAGCACTGCATAACTCACGGCATTACGAAAGCTGCAGATTGGTGTGATGGACAGGAAACTGACTTGGAAATACATTCCAGCAATACGGTTGAATAACACGATGGTGAACATAACGAAAACGTCTGCCACCGCCATGGACAGTAAATAATATATCACACATCTAGACAGACCGCATCTACTTCGGGCTAGTATCACAACCACTCCTACGTTAGCTGCAATAGAAAGAGACACAATAGAAGAAGGTGCAAAATATATGTACGAGACAGAGCGAGGACACCAAAATAAATTATCCATTGAAGAGTATTCCATGTTAAATGCACACTCTTGAATCAATGGTTATCCATTACTATGGAGTAAGATTTCTAAAGTTTAAAATACTGATCTTTCAGATCAGGACCTCAGAAGGTTACGATAACTAAATAACCTAATCTGAAATATGAAGCTCCAGATGAAACCCAACCAATAACGAAACTGAAAATAAAGGAACAAAATTTATTCAGTTTGGGGTAACGGTCATTTTTGGCATCAATCAATGTCCAAGTACTTCGACTTATAATAAGACTTGATGTTATTTTTTTGAAACACCGAATGAGGGACAAGACACTGTCATATTGAGCGCAACTCACTCTCAATGTGTTACTTCCTCTCGAATGAAATGTCCCTTCAGAATCAATACTTACCTGATTTATGCAACTTAATGTCAGGCAAAAACAGTGTGAATCAGATGAGAGAGACAGGCAAAATTCGGTAAGTTTTACTCAATATGAAGTTAGTCATGAACGGAGGAAATTTCTTGAAAATTTCAGGTAGATCAGCAATAGAATTAAACCCCATATTTTACAATTATCATTCCGTAAGCAGCAGTACTGAACATGAAGGTGGAGTGCCATACGGATTGTTGCCTATTAATAGCACCGTACTCTGGGAGCAGTGGCAATTGCTAATCCATTAAAGGAACAATTTTACTTTGGTTCTAAACTGAAAACATTGAGGCGTTTTAGCCAATATCTTCAATAAATGTTTAATAAGTTACTTCAGGAATCTCTCGATGAATCACTTGTGGCAGTTATGTTGACTCTGTCAAAGTCAAAAGTACAACGGGCATGCATTCCGAACTTTCTTAAATGGTGTTGATTAAACCAGCGACTCAGCAGTTTAAAACACACACACACACACACACACACACACACACACACACACAAAACAGAATATTATTCACATTGTGAAAACTGAGAATTTACTGACAGGGTACATTGTTCTGCACTAACAGAACTACGTTGGCATCACAATAATTGTTAGTTAATTAACTGACGCAGTTCTATCAGTCCATCACGTTTGCATTGTCTGATTTTCGCAGTGCAAAGACATAGCATGCAATCCAACTAATCAAATAGTACCAGACACAGGAAACTAGCATGGGTACGTTAAGGTGAAACAATTTAGACGTAATGTGAAAAGCTGAATTTTTGAAACGACGAAGTAAATACAGTATGATCCAAATTTGTGGGAGACCTTGCATTATGCCACAAAAAAGTGTCTGCTCATTGAAGAGATCATATTGAAATTAATGCCATCAATACAAAAAAAGTCAAGAAAGAGAATTTTTGCTCATAAAGTTGTTAAATTCCTGATGCAAATTAACAGAGCAAGCACTTACAAAGGAACTACAATACCTGGAAGCCCGATAGCTGCAAGAATGAGATAATAAATGGCGAAAACTAGACCTGTTAGCAATGCATGCATTTCTCCCCGGAAGTCTGAAGGAGCAAATCACAGAAAAATGATGAAATGTATTGCAGATATTGGACTCCAGGGAGAGAGGTTTTTTTTGTTCAATTGACCTTTGTTGGAACAAACAAATTGATGCAGCTTCAGTTCACCGTTTATATTTTGATGGAATGAATGAAACCAGTTTGAAGATTAAACACTGGATGACTGCAAGATAATTGGAGTAAATGTTGCTTATACTTAAATAATATCTACTTGAATTATCGCCAAATGAGTGTCCTTTACTGGCCGCTATTAGAAATATTTTTTTTTTTCAAAAAGAACATTGCCAAGCTTTCATTCCTGAGTGTGAGTCAGGACGAACACAGAGTGTACAATCTCTTTCATACATTGCATAATCGATGTTCTGTTATTTCTAACACAGTTACTGGAGCCAAAACAAAATTATTCTGAAGTCAACATCTGGCCTTTACCTAGGCATGAAATCGACAAAGGAAAGTATTGATGTGAGACGTATTAGGTTCTCTTTTGTAAATGACTGGAAGCTCCTCAATCAAGAGGGTGCCCTGCCTTTAGGATAAATGGTAAAGCGGTTAAATTGTTCACAATGATCAGTCAAAAGGGCCAAGTGGATGGTCTATTGTGGTCTCCTGTCGTAATCCTGTCCTTCAACAGATGTCAATCGTGAGCCAGTTTGTTTCAATCCAAGTGAAATCACGAAAACTTTGTGGACAATGAATACTGTGAAGACTCTACGTTCTGACATTTCAGCAACAGTCCTGATAATGTATGCTCCAGAAACTACCGCATCCTTTGACAAGTTGTTCCAGTTCAGCTTCAACACTTGCATTTATTCGAAAACGTGTAAAAGGAGCACAAGTTTGTCTATTGCACAAGAACCAGAACAAATCCAACACGGCGAATAAATTTTCAAAAATAGTCTGCACTTGAACATCTGTATTGTGATAGAATGTGAAAATACAGCGCTCTAACCGATCACTACTTCGATGAAAACCTGTTTACTCACACCAATTCTTGGCTCCACCAGGACCACTCAGCTGCAGAACTGATTACAACATTGGTTCAAGCATTTTAGGAAGAACGGAATTTCAGAAGTGACATCGAAGATGCAATTGACAGAGTGTGACCTCACGCATACCCGGCAAAACTGGAGTCAAAGTAAATCTAGTGGAAAACTCTCTGCTTGTTGTAATCCTAACCACCAGATAAAAACGTCGCTGTGGTTGCTGGTGTTCAGTCACCCACCATGCCAAATACTCTTCAGCTACTTCATTAATAAACTTCCATTCGTCATATGGTCAAAAGTTGGATATTCTCTGACTATTGCACAATGTTCTTTACCATTGGCCAAACACCTCAGAGAACAAAATGTTCCTTGTCCAAGTCCTACAAGACCTAGGTAATAACTAGGCTTGGAAGAAAACGTCGAAAATCACATTCGTGGAAAACAAATACTACACGGTGAAGATATCCAACAACAGGCACCCCACCACTGCCCCTTGAATGAAAATGGCATAACGTATATTTGGAACATAGACAGCAGTGAATTACAGAACATCATCTAATCTAAGCGATTGGGTGATTTACATTTAGAAATAAGATACCCAGCAGTGCAACACAATGCTAATTGAAGCGGTCAGAACTGTTCGTGCAGAGTCACATATACGTAGAGTGAGTCCATCTGATAATCCAATAGCAGGATTTGGAGTCGGTTTTAAATTATCAAATATACTGGAGGTAATTCGAGGCTAAGACCCTTCGGTCCAAACCGTCCATGCTGACCAGGTATCCCAACCCATTCTTGTCCCACCTGCCAGGACCTGGCCCATATCCCTCTAAACCCTTCCTATTCATGTTCCCACCGACAGAGGAACCTCAATTATGTGAACGAGTTGGGTGGGCACGAATTCATTCGGTTAATCAATGATTCGGTGAAATGATTAAATGCCTTTCCTCTGGGGCTTGGAGTTTTCAAAGTCTGCTCCCCATTCAGGAGACTGCAGCAGCACACAGCACGATCGCCCGTGCACACACCGTCACAAGCCTGACCCTCACTGCCTCCCGCACACCGTCCCCAGCCTGACCCTCACTGCGTCCGACACACCGTCCCCAGCCT
>NC_057717.1:71604585-71606833 GCF_004010195.1 Chiloscyllium plagiosum | reverse complement strand
AGCCTGAATCTCACAGCTGTCCGCGCATCACCCCCAGCCTGACCCTCACCTTCGTCCAAACACCATCATTAGCCTGTCCCTCACTGCCATCCACACACCGCCCCCAACTTGACCCGCACCGTCGTACACACGCCTAAAACACCTGATTCTCCACTCTGAACACACACCAACCCCAGCCTGACACCCACCGCCACCCAACACTGCCCCCAGCCTGAACCTCAACATCGCCCAGACACTATCCCCAGGCTGACCCTCATTGACTTCGAACACTCTGGCCCCAGCCTGACCCTCACTGCCGTCCAAAGGCCGCCCCAGCCTGACCCTCACCGCCGTCCACAGACCACCCCCAGCCTGACGCTCACTGCCACCTCCATGCCTGACCCTCATCATCGCCCACACACCGACCCCAAATTGGCCCTCACTGCCATTCAACACCGCCCCCAGTCTGACCCTCACCGCCATCCTCACACTACACCCAGCTTGAACCTCATCACCATGCACACACTGCCCCCAGCCTGACCACCAAAGCTGTCCACTCTCTGCACCCAACCTGATCCCCACCGATGTCCACCAACCGCTCCCAGATTGACCCTCACTGTTGTCCACACACCACCCCTAGCCTAACAATCACCGCCATTTACACACCACCCGCATTCTGACCCTCACCGCTATCTATATTCTGCCCTCAGCCTCACCCTCACCACTGTCTCACACCGTCCCCAGCCTGACCCTCACAGCTGTCCACACACCACCCCCAGCCTGACCCTCATCGCCGTCCACACACAGCCCCCAGCCTGTCCCTCACCGCCATCCACACACCGACCCAGCCTGGCCCTCCCTGCAGTGCACACACCGTACCCAGCCTGACCCTCAATGTCATGCACACACCGCACCCAGCCTGACCCTCATCACCGCACAAAAACTGCCACCAGCCTGACCCTCAACATCACCCGCACACCATCCCCAGGCTGACCCTCATTGACATCCAAACGCCGCTCCCAGCCTGACCCACACCACCTCCCGCACACCGACCCCCTAATTGACCCTAACCACCATCCAACACTGCTCCCAGCCTGACCCTCACCGCCGTCCAAACACCGTCCCCAGACTGAACCTCACTACCATCCACAGACCACCCCCAGCCTGACCCTCACTGCCGCCTCCAGCCTGACCCACATCATCGCCCACACACCGACCCTAAATTGACCCTCACCGCCATCCAACACCACGTCCAGCCTGACCCTCACTGCCATCCTCACACCACCCCCAGCCTGAACCTCACCAACATCCACACACCGCCCCCAGCCTGACCACCACGGCCGTCCACTCTCTGCGCCCAACCTGATCCCCACCGATGTCCCCACACCGCACCCAGCCTGACCCTCACCGCCATTTTTACACCACCTCCAGCCTGACCCTCACCGCTGTCTGCATACTGCTCCCAGCCTCAGCCTCACCAACGTCCACCAACTGCCGCCAGCCTGACCCTCACCACTATCCACACACCGCCCCCAGCCTGCAGCATCCACACAACACCCCCAGGCTGACCTGCACTGTCGTACGCACACTGCCCCCAGCTTGACCCTCACCGCCGTCCACACACCACCGCCGGCCTGCAACATCCACGCACTGCCCCCAAAGGCCGCCCCAGCCTGACCCTCACCACCTCCCACACACCGACCCCAAATTGACCCTCACCACAATCCAACACCGCTCCCAGCCTGACCCTCACCGCCATCCACGGACCACCCCCAGCCTAACGCTCACTGCCGCCTCCATGCCTGACCCTCACCATTGCCCACACACCAACCCGAAATTGGCCCTCACTGCCATGCAACACCACCCCCAACCTGACCCTCACCGCCATCCACACACCACCCCCAGCCAGACCCTCACCGTCATCCACCCACCATCCCCCGCCTGAACCTCACTGTCATCCACACAACGTCCCCAGCCTGACCCGCACCGTCGTACACACGCCTAAACCACCTGATCCTCCACTCCGAACACACACCAACCCCATCCTGACACCCACTGCCACCCAACACTGACCTCCGGCTGAACCTAAACATTGCCCAGACACCATCCCCAGGCTGACCCTCATTGACGTCGAACACTCTGGCCCCAGCCTGACCCTCACTGCCGTCCAAAGGCCGCCCCAGCCTGACCCTCACCACGTCCCACACACCGACCCCAAATTGACACTCACCAGCACCCAACACCGCTCCCAGCCTGACCCTCACCGCCG
>NC_057717.1:71603535-71604550 GCF_004010195.1 Chiloscyllium plagiosum | reverse complement strand
CATCGCCCACACACTGCAACCAGCCAGACACTCACTGCTCCGCCACACACCACCCCACAGCCTGACCCTCACCGCCCCGGATGCACTGGCCCCAGCCGGACCCTCACCGCACCCAGCCTGACCTTACCACCCCCAGCCTGACCCTCACCGCTGTCCAACATTGCCACCAGCCTAACCCTCGTCGCCGTTCAACACCACCCCAGCCTGATCCTCACCACCATCCGCACACCGCCCCCAGACTGGCCCTCACTGCCGCCCACACACCAACCCTGTCGCAGTGAGCACTGACAAAATGCATCCATTCACTGCAGGCTCTGGATCCATGCACAAATTCTCACTGTGTTCCACAACCTACTCTTTCTCTCATTATCAATTCACCCTTAATGTCACTGTAAAGCCCTTTCAGATTTTTATTTCCTCTCTAAGCACTCCTCGCTCCCAGGAAATTAGCCTGCGATACGATTTGGAGGAATGTGGGATGTCATTCTGGATGTGGATGAGCATTGGGTAGCTCAGAAATAATGAACACACGACTGTGCTGAGTGTGGGGCAGTGGGATTCATTTGGGATGAGCACACGGAAGCTGAGAAATAAACCTCAGTCCTGCAACATGAAAATATCCCTTTGAGCTGGCAGGTCAGTCACACGAAATGAAAACTCGATCCCTGGGAAAAGAGGGTGGTAACAAAATGAAGACGGTCTGTTTGAAAACAGTCTCTGGAATCTGGACGTGGGAATCATTGCTGAGCAGGGTCTCTGGGAAGCAGAGGCAGAAATGTACTGAACAATTTCAGATATTCCTCTTAGACCACAAGACATGGGAGAAGAAATTAGGCCATTCAGCCCATCTGATAGTGTGGCGCTCACTCAGTACTGACTCTCTGAAAGTGCAGCGCTCCCTCAGTTCTGACCCTCTGACAGTGCAACACTCCCTCAGCACTGACTCACTGACAGTGCAGCGCTCCCTCAGTACTGACTCTGTGACAGTGCAGCGCTCCCTCAGTACTGAGGTATT
>NC_057717.1:71569938-71603035 GCF_004010195.1 Chiloscyllium plagiosum | reverse complement strand
ACGCCCCCCAACTCTCTTAACTTGCGTGACTTTATTTGATTTCTCAGAATGGGCTGTGTTTGTTTCAGAGGGAATGACTTCTCATTGTTCCTGTTTCTGTGAGAGGAAACATCCTTCAAACCTCCTACTTGATATTTTGTTTGTTCACAGACAAAGGAGGCATCGTTCTGTCCAAATTCATAAAATGCTCAGAAGCGCTTCAATGCAATGTGATGATTTTAAAAGCAAAATATCTTCAACATCATGAAGTTCATGACGAAACGACGAAACGCAATTCGATATGTAAGGGGGAAGAATTCAATCAGGCGAGGTGAATGTGAGCACTGCAGATGCTGGAGATCAGAGTCAAGATTAGAGTACAGCAGGTAAAGCACAGCAGGTCCAGCAGCATCCGAGGCGCAGGAGAGTCGACATTTCTGGCAGAAGACCTTCATCAGGAATGAGGCTGGGAAAGTCCGGCGTGGAGAGATAAATGGGAGGGAATGGGGCTGCAGGGGAGCTAAGTGAGAGCGCAATACGTGGAGGGAGGTGAGGGTAAAGGTGATAGGTCGGAGAGGAGGGTGGAACGGATAATTGGGAAGGAAGATTAGCAGGTAGGACAGGTCACGAGAATGTTGCTGAGCTGGCAGGATGGAACTGAGGTAAGGTGATTGGAAGGGGAATTGAGGAAAATGGTAAAAAACACATTGATGCTCTCAGGTTGGAGGGTCCAGAGGCAGAATATGAGGCATCCTTCCTCCAGGCGTCCGGTGATGAGTGAGTGGTGATGGAGGAGTTTCAGGACCTGTATGTCCTTGGCAGAGTGGGAGGGGGAATTAAATTCGCCCTTCCCCTCTTGTCATTGTGTATGATGCTCCTGACCCATCAAAACACAGACCTGAGTGAATGCACAAACAACGTCTCTCCATACGTTTCACTCAGAATAATGTCAATAAAAGGACGGATGAAAACAAAACGCAAACTGTGTTGAATGCTGCATGTATGGAGTCATGTTGCTGCAGAGCCTTTACTGCACAGAAATCAGTCTTACGGCCCATTATTCACGCGCCATTCTGGACTCCCTCTCGAAACCTCTCCAATTACCCAGATCCCTGTCTGATTGATGACTGTCTGTATGGAGCTTGCGCATTCTCCCCGTGTCTGTGTGTGTTTCCTCTGGGTGCTCCACTTTCTTCCCACAGTTCAAAGATGTGCAGGTTAGGGTGGATTTGCAATGCTCATTAGTCAAAATTGTCCATGTGAGTGCAGGTTAAGTTGATGAGACATGAGAAATGTGGAGTTACAGGGAATAGTTAGAGGGTGAGTCTTGGTGGGATGCATGATGGTCCGAATGGCCGGTTTCCACAGTGTAAGGATTTTATGATTCTATGCTTCCTCCCATCTGTCTCTATGGATGAAGTGGACTATCACCTGATCAAATATCCACTTCAGTTAGTAAAGGCTTGTTTTCCATCAGAACTTCAGGTGTTGTAGATCTGAGAGACAACACAGAAATTGTTGGGAAACTCAATAGGTCTGACAGCATTTGTGGGGAGTGAACCTTTCGGATCCAGTGATAGTTCTTAAGAACTGAAGGCTTCTGATTCTGATGCTGTCAGACCTTCTGAGTTTCACCAACAATTTCGTGTTTTGATTTCAGCCCCAATGCAGTTTGTGATGACTACGGTCTTGTTAAGTGTGTTTAGGAAAGGGGGTGGAGCTGCGGGTGGCGCGGTGGTGGTGTCGTGGTGAGCATCGCTGCCTTCCAACAGTTGATCTGCGTTCGATTCCCCGCCATCGCAGTTTGGTGGTTTCCCAACTGACTTTGGAAGGAAAAGTCTTGAGCGTGAGTGCTGTGTTTTGTGGTGAAACGGATATGTCAGATTGCTCTTGGATTTTCATGACGATGGTTGCCGTGACAAACTGGGCAGCATTGCTCGGCAGCTCGGAAACTTTCCTCTCTGCTGCTGCCCATTGCTTATTTTAATATTAGTTGCAGCACAAGGATGGTTTTGTTGTGTTCTAAAAGTGAAAGACTGCTATCATCAGAAACCTGAAATAAATACAGAAGCCCCTTGATCATTGGAACAGATCCAAAAGCTCCTATCTTGGAGAGGAGGAGGGATTAAATGTGCCAAATTTCGTCAAGGTTAAAATAAATTCGCACCTCAAGGCCATTAGAAAGCTTAAGCATTACAAACATCATATTATATCTTTTCCTAATCCGTTCAATTTTCACAATATCCTTCCAATGACAGGAATGCCAGAATTTTATGGTTTATGGATTGTTAGTCTTTCCGATAAGTTTCTGTTTCGTAGTTAAACAATACTTCATTTCGGTAAGTTTTTCAATAGAGTTAGGTTAGACCAAACCTTCTTTTGTTTGTGTTACAACGACAGTGCAAAGCGAGTTGTGTTTTGATTCATGCTTGGCAGTATCACCAATTGCCTTACATTTGCATTCAGGATAAAAGAAAAATGGGGTCTAGACTATCTTCTTAACGCATAGGAGTTTGGACTGTTTAAAAACCTCCTCAATTTCAGTCAATAAATGTCCTTATAGTCCGCAACAGTGATGTTCACAGATTAGAGGAGTATACACAGACATATTAATGGTTATTATCTTGGACACGAGACATTTGGGAATGATATTCCTCAGACCATCAACGGGCAACTCAGCCAATCATAATGGTGAGACTCGGACAAAATTGGGAACAGTACAATTCCCGGGAGACTGAGAGGTCACAAACAGCGCGGGAGCTGGAGAGTCAGGAACAGAACAACAGGGACAGTCCGCTCTGTTCACTGACATTTCACACTCAGTAAATCCAGTGACAGGAATGACTGCTATTAGTCAGAATTACAGAATGCTATTATGGAAAATAAAGAACATGAAAGCATGGGAAGGGTTAAAGGATGAAAGCAAGGGAAGAGTTAAAGCATGAACCCCACTGGCGATCTGTTGCAAGGGGTCTGTGGAATGCAGAATGAAATAAGGATAGTGGAATGCTTTTGCATCAATTAACAGAGTAAGGTTGAGGCTGAAAGGTCACTATCGTGAGATGAGATTACACAGTTTGTAAAGTTAGTCTTCCTGTTAAGTATCATTATGACAAGATCGGCAACATAAATATTTGGTACATGACATTAAATGTCAAATTAATATTTAGGAGAACCAGCCTGCTTGAGACTATTGTCAATAAATAACCAATAATTACATCGGGAAAATATTAAGTAGGGTCTGGAATGAAAGACCATTGTTGCAAAAGCTGACACTAAATATCTAACCGTGACATTAGAATAACGTTAAGTAGAATGAACAATTAAAGAGATGATGGGAACTAACATCACTGGTTTATTGTGCAGCTAGAGTGAGGTAATTTGATTAATATATTTGGACATGCTGATAAGCTCAGAGAAAAATGATAAAACATATAAAACACCAAAGACAATGAGGTTCGAGGGCATTCGAGTATCTGCTTTCTCAGTGTCACGGTTTTGCGTTTGCAAATAAAAGACTTACTTCTTGAAGAACTCTCTACGTCTCCTGGTGATTCTCTATATTTTTTCAACGACAAAACTCAGCAGGTCTGGCAGCATCCATGCGGAGAGAATCATAGACAACATTTTAAAACTTCATCAGAACTCAAAAATCTCCCACAGATACCTCCAAACCAATTTGTTTTGACAGCAGTTTCTGATTTTGTTTCAGGTTCCCAGAATCCACAATTCGTTACATTAACCATTAAAACATTGCAGCAAGTTCTTTGTGTTTCTTCACACGAAAAGATTCTGTTTGAGTAACATTTTACTGCCCCCATTAGAAACATGAAACCATGCAGCAGAGAAAACAGATGCAGTAAGAACAGCGATCGCTGTCACCCTTGGAGGTCTTGAACCAGCAGCCTTGCATGTAACAGTCGAATACGCTGAAATGTCCAAACTAAAACCTTGACCAACCGTCTAAATCAGGCTGTGACTGACCTCCAAATTCAATCTGTCCTTGCCAGACCGACAAGTGCCCTCTATCAGCTGAATTTTTAAAAATAAAGTCTGAGCATTCATTATGTTGACATGGGAACAGTCTGACCTCATCCACGACAGATACACCCATGTCACTGGGACCATCTCCCTTCGAGCCTCTTAGTCTCTTGTGCATTCCCGAGATTTTTCAATGTCCTGGAGTCCAGATGAGGTTTGTCTTCCTTATGTTCGGGAACGAGAATTATTTCAATTCCTCAGCTCAGTTCGTTTCCCGAGAACATCAAAGTTAATATACTGTCATCTTAAAAAGGAGAAGCTGTCTTGACTGTCTCTGCTCAATCGGACAGTTCACCATTCTTCATTGTCCTTTGATTTCACTTCTCAAAGTGTTTCTGAAAATTCACAAAGCTGGAATGTGTTTTTTTTTTGGTTTGCCTCCTTAACTTGTTTTCCACCTGCCAATTCATAATAACTTTTTAAAAAATTTCTTCACAATCCTCTGCCTTGCACCATGTCCATCATCGAGAGGTCCGGGCATTTGGAGAGATTCTCGAGGTTTTCTTTGGAGCAAAGAAAGTTAACTGAAGATTTTCTGCAGGTGGTTATCTTGATGGGGGAGGGAGCGGTGGGGTTTGGCACATGGACGAGGAAGAGGAAGTATTGCCACTGACCAGGGTCAGTTTCCAGAGGACTGGGATTGAAGGAATGTGATGAGATGCAGCACTTGTGCACAATACATTCACAGAATACTGCAGAGAACCGACGCGTCGAGCGGTAACTGTGGAAAGAGAAAAAGAGATAACATTTTGAGTGTGATATATTTCTGATGAAGGACTCGAGTTTCTCGCGCACTACACTGCCAGCGAAATCACAGCCAATGAGGTGTTTTTGAAGAAGATTCACGTCTATTTGCTCATTCAAAAGTCAAAAAGGACAATGCTGCAAGTACTCACAGCTGGCACTGGACAGTGCAGACCGACCTTGAGGACATTTTCTTTGCTCTGATGTACACCTGGGATAATGTGGTACCTGAAGGTCTCATCACGATGGAAGGGATCAGATATGTATCACTCAGATGTGGAGGATATTTTCTCTTTCAGAGCGTAGCAACTCTGTGGAGTTCTTTACAACATAGGGCTGTGAAGGCTGTGTATATGCAAGGCTGAGACAGACAGACAGTCACTTGGGAATCTAGAGCCACAGAGATGAGGCCGCAAGTGGTTTTGAGGATGAACCAAATCAGCCGTGATCTCATTGAAGCTTGTCGTTGACTTGATGGGCTAAATTGCTGTCTTTTAGATTAGATTACTTAAAGCGTGGAAACAGGCCCTTCGGCCCAACAAGTCCGCACCGACCTGCCGAAGCACAACCCACCCATTCCCTTTCATTTACTCCTTTACCTTACACGACGGGCAATTTAGCATGGCCAATTTACCTAACGTGCACATCTTTGGACTGTGGGAGGAAGCCGGAGCACCCGGAGGAAACCCACGCAGACACGGGGAGAATGTGCAAACTCCACACAGTCAGTCGCCTGAGTCGGGAATTTAACCCGGGTCTCTGGCGCTGTGAGGCAGCAGTGCTAACCACTGTGCCACCGTGCCGCCCACAAAAGACATTGCAAAAGAAGAAAAGCAGCAAGTTTGAAAGAGATGATTACTGTCAAACTGAGTCAACATCATTTTTTGAAAGGAAAATCACACGATGGCAATTTGACAGATTTCTTTGCTAACATGACCTGCAGATTTGATGAAGGAAGATGTTCAGTAAAATCCACTTGAATTTTAGCAAGTAATCAATATGGAGGTACATAAAAATCCGTTGCACAAGAAAAGGGTTCACGATGTAGGGTAATAAAGCATCATTGTCTGTCCATTTTCTAGTAACAAAAATCAACAGATCGAGATTAATGAACAGTTTTCAAGTTGGAAAGATATATTTAGTGAATATATAGTGATCCAGATTGGTCAGTCATTGGGCTTCAATGATTTTTCTGACCGAACGACTTGGAGGAAGTGGCAGAGTGAAATGTGGCCAGTTTTGCTGCCGATACACAATAGGTGGGCTAGCATATTGTGATGAGGATATAGAAATTTTGCAAACCGATATAGATAGTATGAGTGATTGGAGAAGTCTTGGCAGATGCAGTTTCAAATAGAGAATGTGTGGTCATATACTTTGTTGGGATGAATCAAAAGACAGACTACTATTAAAATAGATAGAAACGCAAAGGAAGTGCGGTGCAGAGGAGTCTCGATGTTCTTAGACATGAAACGAACAAAGGTTAATCACAAATTTATTTCTTACTGGCAAACAAAGGCCTTTTCTGATGCTCACAATTAAAGAGATGGTTTCCAACAAAATAGGAAAATCAAGTCACCAGTAAAGTAATCGATTACCAAGATATCCCTCGTGATGGTTTATGGATATGTGGGATTTTTTGATTATTATTCCCCAAACCTTTTTACAATGGAACCGAGAGTTTTCGAGGGGAAGTTAAGATCGCCCATGACTATTGCCATTTTTGTCACTCACACATATTTGTTTTTCCTTGATTTTGAGATGCGAGTATTGGACTGGGGTGTACAAAGTTAAAAATCACACTGCACCAGGTTATAGTCCAACAGGTTTAATTGGACGCGCACTAGCTTTCAGAGCGACGCTCCTTCATCAGGTGATTGTGGAGGGCTCGATCGTAACACAGAATTTATAGCAAAAATTTGCAGTGAGATGTAACTGAAATTATACATTGAAAAATTGATTGATTAAACATTTTTTCAATGTATAATTTCAGTTACATCACACAGCAAATTTTTGCTATAAATTCTGTGTTACAATCGCGCCCTCCACAATCACCTGATGAATGAGCATCGCTCCGAAAGCTCGTGTGCTTCCTGTTGGACTATAACCTGGTGTTGTGTGATTTTTAACTTTGTTTTTCCTTGTACGATTTATTTCGCATTGTGTTTATTGCGAGTGGGCTTGTAAACTACACCTGATGGTGAGTTCTTTCCTCACTGTTCCTCAACGCTAGCCAAACAGACTTTACATCCTTATTTCCTGAATCAAGGTAATCTCTAACCATTGCATAAATGTCATGATAACTTCGGTATTTCACAGCTTCTGCATATCATCTTACCACATTAATTGTTCCTTTACTGTCTTGCAGTTGTGCATAATAAGAGAAAAATAGAATAGAGAATGGTGGATCTTCGCTTCACGCACACGTTATTGAAGCGAAAACGCAGATTACTGCCCACAATACGATTGTGGAAGCATGTACCGAACCCTCAGGAAACACAGAATACGGACAGTGCCACAGGGCATGTCAGGGACAGCACCAGAAAGACAACAGAAATGCTGCTCTGAGCTCCTATTTTGAATGTACTTCTCAATGAGCAATATAGTGTTATATGTGTTCCACCAGGAGTTACTTCACACAAGGAAGTAACCAGTGCTGCAGACAGTCATATCATCCGAGGTGCAAGCCCTGGAATCAGAGGCATTCAATATTCTGTGCATAACTACAAGGAACAGCTGTCCGAGGCGTTTACAGTCCAGATGAAATTATGAATGCCGCTCTCTAGCTGTCAGCCTCTTTCTCCTATGTCGTGTTTCGTGCAGTCCCTGCGTGGAATCTCGTCAACTACGTTTGACCTGCACATGATGGTTATTGGATCTTGTTTTCTGGTGAGTTGTCTGAGTGAGGCTCTCGGTTTCTGTGCTGTCATAAGTCCGAGTGTTCGGAGGAGTCTGTATATCGTTTCCCAGAATTTGTTTTTAATACAGGGAAGCATGATTTTAAAATTACCTCATAGCATATTCTCGTTGCGAACCTTGTGTGCCATGCATTTGCGAAGGAACGTGTGTGGATATTGGTTCTTGACAAAAAAATTGTGTGGGTGTCAGTCCAGCAGGCCCTAGTAGCAATACGTACGGACGGCAAGGGCCACACATTCGACTAGAATAGCACAACAATAATAGGACAGGGCAAGCAGAAGACAGCCAGACAATTCCTGGAAGCAGGGCACTCATCCACGGATTCCATCGGTTGGACCTAATCTGCAATACCAACAAGCGGAAGCAGTGGGAACGAAACCAAATGAATTCGTACCAAAACATGAGAGCAGCGCTTCACAGGAGCCTCTGCAGCGCTGAGAATGTCACCCAGACAGGCGAGGAAAAGTCTGCAAACCGTCATCCTAGCGTCACCGAACTTTTCAACATGAACTCCAGAAGCATCCGAGCTTCACATCTTTCTGCTCCAAAACACTCTGCTTTTCCACAACAGAGAATTGCACGCTCAACTACCGCGTGTAAGATGAGGATACCAGCCCCTACACGACCAAAGGCGAAAGTAAGAGCGAGGGCAACAGCTGCCACTGTCATTGGACAGCTACACACGCTCTCTTTGAAAGGTTCATTTTCGTATGAATGTCTGGGCAGCAGTAAAATATGGGAACTAAGCATCCTGCGCTGTGTATTCATATTCTGGACAATGTGAGTTGTTCACCGTTTTCCCTGAAAGTGAGTTGACGTCGTTATTTCACCACTGTTGTGAAGCCAGATCCTGCACCGAATCTGCTCCCTCGTTTTTTGTTGTTGTGGCTAAAAGGTGGGCAATCGTAACGCGAAAATTTGTTATATTTCTCTCATTTCCTTCATTACTGTCCTGGTGAGGGAGGCTGGAGATTGGCTTACTCGATCAGATGGAGGCACCAGCGCATTGTTGACCGAATTTAATCGAGAATATAATTGGGTAATATTCACGTTGCATGATACATTTTTCTGTTTTCTTTTATGTTACTTGAGCACTTTCTTTTACTTGGCAATGCACTAAATCTCCAGTATGTCTGGAAGCTCCGTTTGGAATTGATTCGCTGCCATTTGTGTGAGCAGTTCTTGACATACATGTCTCGCACTGCCTCACAGACAGAAATCATGATAATGGCTCTGCCTTTTGAGTTCTGCACCTGGTCCACGTTAAGAGCTGTAAGTTTTTAGATTCACTGGAGAGTTGAGGGGATAACACGACTTGTGAGGATTTTTTCAACAATGAAATCATTTGATGGAGAATTTGGGAATTTATCAAGGAGAATGGTCATTGGCAGTAAACGTCTGGAAAACTTTCCTCTCTGTGTCATGTCAAAACATTACGCCTCAAGAAAAAAATAAAATTCAAACAAGCTGACTTAGTAACAAACAGCATGCGGTTTTGAAAGTGGTCTATTCAAACTGTTGTCAGGTACTGGAGTGTCACAGAATTGCCAAGCATGGAAGCAAACCTTCCTATCCAACTTGCACCTGCTGAACAGATGACCGTAACTAATCTAAACATATCTGTCAATATTTGTCCCTTATCTCTCCGAACACTTCCTATCTGCATACCCATTTCGATGCCTTTGAAGTGTTGTGAGTGCACCAAACTCTGCCACTAAATGTGGCAATTTATTCCACACCCAGAAAAATGTCCGTATGAAAAACAAGTGTCGCTCACATCCCTTTCAAATTGTACTGCTCTCACATTAAACCTATGCTATCTCGCTTTAAACTCGCGTGCCCACTGAAAAAGTGTAGATTGACTATGTCCTCTGCTCGTCCAGCTCATGATCTTGTAAACTTTTCCAAGGACATCCCTCAGGCCTGAAGCTCAAGGGAAAACTGTAGAAGAATATTCAGCTTCTCACTAATGTCTACACCGTGCAAACCTTAAAAATCGTTGTAAATATTTTTTTTTAAATTATGCGAAGGTATTCATAGAAAGCACCAGGGGAAATTGCCTGAAGTGAAGAGATGCTGAAATATTTGTCTTGACAGGTTTGCCGCTGAGTTATCGTCAGGGAGCGTCGCCGAGTGGTTTATTGTAGGTAAAAACAATGACTGCAGATGCTGGAGGCCAGATTCTGGATTAGTGGTGCTGAAGAGCACAGCAGTTCAGGCAGCATCCAAGGAGCAGTAAAATCCACGTTTCGGGCAAAACCCTGTATTCTGATGAAGGGCTTTTGCCCGAAACGTCGATTTTACTGCTCCTCTGATGCTGCCTGAAATGCTGTGCTCTTCCAGCACCATTAATACAGAGAGCTTTAAGGTTTAGGGTCCAGTCTCTACTGCGTCGTGGATTTGAAACCCAACTTTGCAATAGAACAACTGCAGGCAGCTTTTTATGACAGAACTACACAGGTCCTGATATTGCTTTGTGGGTGTGTTTGTTACTGCTCGGGCATCTCACCCTCTCTGCGATAAACACGGGAACATGAGCAACTGATTATTAAAATAAAGAGAACTACTGCTGTCCACATCCTCTCGAGCACTGTGTGTTTGGATGTATACACGCACAACTTTGCTGCCAGTTTCTGTGTCTCAAATGGTCAGAGCATTTGGCTGAAATGTTGGTTGTCCTAGCCCAAAAAGAGCACAGAGCCTCAAATATTTAACATCAAGTATTGAGACCGACCATGTACTGACAATACAACCACGATGTCTCATCCATGATTGACCCTGAGTCCGCAGTGAGTGAGACGGTCACGTGCAGCAGAATGTGACCCCATTCTACAAGCCCCCGTTGCCAACAGAAAGGGGCCATTGCAGCTTCAATCAGCGGCTTCCTGCCCAGCCCTGGGACACAGCGCATGGAAACACCTTCCTCAGGAATGGCTATTACCGTGTGATAAGGTAAAACAAATTCCAATTCAAATTGGAAATGGCTTTAGAAGATTGTTCCTGTTTTTAAAACATTTTATAATCAGAACTCCTGTCTCGAATATTAGAAGTGGTATACTTTGTAGGCAGGTAGAACAAAGAAAATGTTGATTGTGAGGACTCTGTCTCTTCAGCAGATGGGATTCCCTACACTCTAATCAGAAATGATTTGGTTTCCTGAGGTATTTTCCCGAACAATTTGCAGTCTGCCAGTGTGTCTGGGAATCACTTCAGCGACCTAAGGATCAGGGTCAAAATATGAAAATATTAAGAGAATCGTAAATCGCTGGGCAAGGCCTAAATAGATTGTAATGGTCTGAAGGAATAAATCTGAGAAGTGAAAGACTTGAATAATGTTATTTGGAATGGGATGGAATGAACTAGATTCTTGAAAATTGCCGTGTCAGATGAAATAAACTCAGTATGAAATGACAAACTAACCAACACCAATCCTGTCCTGGCTCTCTCAGTTGGTAGAGCTAAAGACGTTTAATCTCAATGGTGTGGGGTCGAGACCCACGCTGGGCGCTGTTGTTTGTTAATAGGTTTGCCTCTCTCCATTAATGTTGCAACAGCGAATTCGATCGCTGAGGCAGATTTTGTTGACACATTTTTTCCACCGTTTTTGATTATCTCTTGGTTTCTGAGTGAAAACTGTCTCCACTGTACTGCAGGTATCAGAGACACGTTTATCAGTTCAGCCGAATATACTAAAAACGATGTGCCTTCCAAAACATGAGGTTCCATTCCAACCGTGCCCCAGAGACGTCGAATACGAATGACCACTTGCTGGGGGGACTGACAGTGACAGCTCCATATCAAATGGTGCTGAAGCAGAATTAACTGATTGAGAATGCGATGGAAACCGAAAGGAACTCTCCATGAAATCTTCCCAATTCACTCGGTAAATGATGCAATTGTGTACCTATATGGGTTTACGTAATGAACAGCTTATTGTCAGTAATGGGGTGGGGGTGAGGCAGGATAGTGAGGTTTCCGTGTGGGTCAGAAGTGATCTGTTCGAACAGGGAATTCAAACGTCCACAGAGCAGACATAGCTGATAGGTCCAGGATCACACTTCTCCCTTCTGTTTCAGTATCAACAAAAGAAATTGCGGGAAAATCTCAGCAGGTCTGGTAGAATCTTGGAATGGAAAACCAAGTTAAGTCTTCAAGACCAGTGACACTTCTTTCTCCATGTCCATCTCCATCTACCTTACCGCACCCTTGCTTTTTATTGAATATCTCCTGACACTCAACTTTATTCTCAGTTTCTCTTTTATTACTCCGTCTCCAAACATTTTCCTCTCAAAATTTAATAGCAGACCTGTTCCATCTCTCACCCCACCGAGATATGAGAGGAGGACTTCGAAATGAACAATTGACTCTGTTTCTATTTCCTTAGATACTGGATGGCCAGAGACCAGAAGGCATCGGAGGACAGTTAGAGCTTTCAGCCCAGCTGATCTGCCCGCTATTTGGTCATGTATCATATCGTTCCCAACCCAATTCTCCAGCCTTCTATCTGTGACACTTAGCTCCCCTGAATTTAGATTAGATTAGATTACATTTTTTTTAGATTAGATTACATTACAGTGTAGAAACAGGCCCTTCAGCCCAACAAGTCCACACCGACCCGCCGAAGCGCAACCCACCCATACCCCTTCATTTACCCCATACCTAACACTACGGGCAATTTAGCATGGCCAATCCACCTGACCTGCACATCTTTGGACTGTGGGAGGAAACCGGAGCACCCGGAGGAAACCCACACAGACACGGGGAGAATGTGCAAACTCCACACAGTCAGTCGCCTGACGCGGGAATTGAACCCGGGTCTCTGGCGCTGTGAGGCAGCAGTGCTAACCACTGTGCCACCGTGCCGCCCAATTTAGGATCCCGTCTTTTTCCTAGAGTGCGAATGAAACCTTCCCATCCGTCTCCACATCTGCTGGCAGCTGTTACACCGTATCTGTGTGTGATAGAGCTCAGTTTCAGTGCCACACAGCAAACACGTCTGTTCTGAGCAATGCAATCCCCGCTGCGTGACAGATCGATCGGGTCTCTGACCCCAAGGTTTTTCCGCGAGGCAGTAGTTAGCTCCTTCACCACCCACGGCAAGGACTGGTGTTTCAAAATGTGGGGAGAAAGAACGATAGGCACAAGAATTTGTACAGGTCCGGTCACGAGGGTTATTGGCAACATCAGTGGAGTCACTGCTTCAGAGTCTGGGTTTGAATCGCCCAGGCCTGGATAAAATTCCAAGTCAGGAAATGAAGATTTATTTCTCTTCTTGTGGCTTATCTGAATGAAAACCACTTTCGGCTTCCACAGAGAGCACAGACCCGGTTCTGCCAGAAGGAATCCAGTGATTGATTGCATCCAACTGGAATCATGGAGACATAGAGATGTACTGCATGGGATCAGACGCTTTGGTCAAGCCTGTCCATGCTGAGTGGATATCCTAACCCAATTTTGTCCCTCTTGCCAGCACACGGCCCATAGCTCTCCAAATCCTTCTTATTCATATACCATTCCAAATGCCTCTTAAATGTTGCAATTGAACGAGCCTCCACCACACCCTCTGGCAGCCATGGCAGTACAAAACACGAACCAATTGTCACTGCAAATCCCCTCTAAGGATCTCGCCTTTCTGAGCTGAAACTATCTCACTGTTCCTTCAATGTCCCTGGGTCTAATTCTTGGAATTCCCTCCCCATCGACATCATGGCTGTATCACTGTGATGAGTATTTTGAGGACTAAGTAAAGTAACTTACCATCTCAATCTCTGGAGTAATTATGGTTGTGCAGTGAAGCCTATCCCAAAGAGTGACGTGCATTCTCCAGAATTTCGTTTGAAAAAGCTGTAGTTTCCAAGTGGAGACCCGAAAGTGGTCCGGAACAAGTGTGAAGTTTCGAAGGGAGAGTAGGATAAACTGAAAGTCAATGATGACTCGGATGAATGAGGCAGAAAGTGAGTGAGGACTGTTGGTACACGGATCAATGTCAGTGCAAATGGTTTAGCCCTTACTGTCCACTGTTAACACCGACTCACACACCCCTCCTTGTAAATTCACCTCAATTACCCTGGTCTCTTGGTATGAGTTTTCCTCTGTGCATATTCACGCGGTAAATCGGCCCCGAGAGGATGAACGCATACTGTTTATCCTGTCAGATTAAAGAGGTGAAGACATCAGTTTGATTTCAAAGCAAGAAGAGATTGCCTCTTCCTATACATTTTCAGTGGCGAGTCATCAGCTGTGAATTTATTTCCTGCACAAGTGGAGGTTGATATAAATTTTCATCGAGCAGCTTTATTACAGAAAGGTGTTTCTAGTAACTGTGATCAAGTACTTCATTAAATGCCCTTATTGATTTGAAGAACAGTGTCTGTGGTTTCGTCAGTTAAAGCATGTGGTAATAACCAGGCGATAATGGTGTCAAATGCTGTCAAATGTTCTGTACATTGAAAGTTCATTGCTTAAATTTCTTGTAAAGCCATATTGTTTATCCAACATCGCGAAAGTGACGGCTCAGCATGCTTCTTGTGTTCGAGCTCAGACCGTTGTTATTTCGTGCTCCCAAGCCCTACGATCTGCGGTGGACCCATTAATCTATGTTCTATCCTGCTAATTCAACGCAGAGTTCTTTTTACTCTGTTCGACAAGGATTTGTCCATCTCTTCTACTATTATTCTCCGTCCGTCTTTTCAAGTTTTTTGGGAATAATGAAGAGGCGCAGGAGACACTGCAGACTTGCAGGACAATGTTGTGGTAAAAACGCATCCAATGAGATAATGGCTCTCATTGTCTGCTGTCACCATTCATTGATTTTAGGCAAACGGCAATGGCATCATAGAAATCCTATAATTGGAGTGAAACTGCTTTTTTGTCTCGTCGATTATGAATACTATTGAGAATTGTAAAAGCTCATAACGTTTTGAGTGAATAAATGTCACCTGACCTCAGACCGAAGTAACACAGGCATTACTTGGAGACTGTGAGCCCAGTTCTACTGGCCGCGGGGCTGAGAAAGCCACAGAACAGCCTCCGATTTTAACACTTTTCCAAGAGTAGAAATGAAAAATGAGGGATATTGACAGACAGAGAGTGGGAGAATGTAGAAGAGAGTGAGATGGTACAGAGAGACAAAGGAGACAAACAGAAATTCTCCATTCACCATGGCTGCTCATCGACATAAAGGAGAAGAAAAAGGTAATGAAGGCCAGCCTTTCACCAGCTCAGGGCAACAGCAACAGCATAACAGCCGATAAAGGAATTTTGCATTTTTACAGATGACGTCTGTCAGCTAATGAGAGATTCTGGTAAGTATGCTATTTCGTGAAGTGAAATTGACAATTACCCAGGCAATAAAACAATAAAATGTATAAGAAGCCTGATTCTGTGATATGAATCATTAAATCTCTTTGTCTCCACAGATGCTGTCAGGCCTGCAGAGTTTCTCTGTCAATTTCTGTTGTTGATTCAGATTTCCAGGATTCTTTGTTTTATGCTAGTCTGAATCCTGTTTGTGACAATACTCGATTAATTGCCAGCTCCATACAATTGTCCCTGCTTTGGGAAGGTTGTCAACAACATAAACGGTCAGAGGAAATTCCCCATTGCTACAGCAGTGAGAGCACTGAGTCCTTAACAGTAGACTTCCACGGAAAGTGAAATATGGCGCTGCAAGTTTTCTCAATGAATCCACTTTGACTTTTTTCATTTGTGATCATTTTAGCTGCACATCAGTTTCTTTCTTTCTTCCATTTCTGTCACCTTGGAAAAGGCCTTTCCGCCCATCTGCAGTGCGGGTCATTGGACATTCATCTTTTCGAGTGCAGGAGCTACTATTTCCTGGAGGACCTTCTGCACTACATCTCGGTTGGGATGGGTGCGATGCTGTACCACTATATTCACCTGTCTATAGATATCGGAGAAGGGACTATCTATTCCACACCACCAGGCTTCCTCATCGCTCTTCTGAATCTTGGTTATTATTACCTTTGCCATGGCACCTCCTTCCTTGATAACAGAAAACCGATATCCCGTGTCAGGTTTACCTATAGCCATGGTGGATACTACTAAGTGCCAGTAACTGGGTACACAAGGATCTCTGTGTAAATATTTATTGCCTTATTTAAAGTCGTCCTGGTTTCCAAACGGGCATGGGTGGCATGTAAAGGTTATCTTAACATCCTTGGTTAAGATTACCGTCTGCCGTTGTATCCCAGACATCCCTGCCTTCACGAATCGTCCTGCCATTCTGCCCTATATTTCTATGAGTCTTCTAATCACTATTTGCACTTATTTGGATCCGGTGATGTCCGATATCTCCTTAAGGTCAGCTACACGTTTGCAATGTCTGGCGTGTATCAACGTGGCTCTTTCGGCGATCTTAACAGCTGTGTGTTGTGGGGAGCTCTTGGAACGATCCCAGCCACCTCTTCGCCTTCATGCTTTTGCTCCTGAAGTCTTTCACCACTATCCAGTCTTCATGCTCTAGATTGTGCATCTTCCCTTCTGCTGATTGGTGTAGTGCTGCCCTTCGTTTGATTCTGTATTTGAGACAGAAGTGTAGAGAGTTTTATACCATAACATCTCGTCCTCACAGTCGTCTGTTATCTGTCTTACAATCGATCTTGGGCCAATTCCTGTGTTGGGCCACCTTCCAAACAAAATCTCAAACTCCTAAGATTTGCTCTTCCTCTCCTTCATATACAATAGCACATTTGGAAATGCCTTTGTCCATGTCACCTCTAGTTCCTCACAACATTTTGCCAATTTATTTTTAAGGGTAGTTTTCTCTCTTTCCACTGCCCCACTGCTCGCTGGGTGGTAGGCACAATGTTGCCTCACTTTTATTCCCAAGTAATCACTGATCTGCTATAGGCAATATTTATAAATGGTTTTCCATTGTCGCTGCTTAGCCTTTCAGGGATGCCCCATCTCGGAATTATTACAGTTAGCAAATCCTTGGCTACTGCACTGGCATCCTGTTTAGACGTGGGAGCACTTCCACCCCTAGGGAAAACATCAACTGTTACCAGACAATGCCTTTTCCCTTCGCTGGGTGTTAGTTCAATAAAATCCATCTGTAAATGTTCAAAGGGTCTTTGGGATTGGGGGTGTTCTGCCTGATTCATCTGTATTCCCCTACCCACATTATTAGTGGCACAGATAACACATTATTCACATTATTTTTGTGAGTAATGAGTAAATCCCTTTCTGTACCAGCGTGCTGGAATATTGTCGTACATCCCCACTTTTGACACATGGTCCTTACTGTGTGTTATTTTGGCATAGAAAGGGATTAAAGATTGCGGTAGACAGGGTTTACCATTGGGGCCACAGCACACCCATTCTCTCATTCTGCACCCTGCACTTGTCCATTCACGCTTCTCCTTCGATGTGGCCTGCGACTGTAACTCCCATAAGTCTGCTTTGGATTACAAATATTTGACATATACATGTCAAACTGATCACTTGGCGGCTGATTGGCTGCCGTCCTTACCGCTGAGTCTGCATTTTCATTGCCTTGAGAAATTGAATCAAAATGTTTCCTGTGGGCTTCACATGTACATACAGTGATTGATTTAGGCAATCGGACCGCTTTCAGGAGGTCAGAGATCAGGCCATGGTATGTGATTGCCTTTCCGGTCGAGGTCAAGAAGCCCTTGTTTTTCCACAGGGATCCAAAATTATGTACATCCCCGAATGCATATCTGCTGTCGATGTAAATATTCATTGTTCTTCCTTCGGCCAATTTACATGCCTCATTCAAGGCAATCAGCTCTGCTGGTTGCGCTGACAGATGAGAAGGAAGTGATCCCGCTTTGACTACCTCGTGGGTAGTTGCTACAACATACCAGACACTGGCCTATCTCTTTGCTTCTAAATGCTGACCTATCCACAATAAAATGCTGTAGCCAGATTCTAAATTGGTGAATCCTACACATCTGGTCTCGGGCTTCAAACTTCATTGATTACAGCGACACAGTCATGTGGGT
This sequence comes from Chiloscyllium plagiosum, assembly GCF_004010195.1. NCBI lineage: Eukaryota > Metazoa > Chordata > Chondrichthyes > Orectolobiformes > Hemiscylliidae > Chiloscyllium > Chiloscyllium plagiosum. The sequence continues at coordinate 71,585,363 of NC_057717.1, read as the reverse complement.
CTCCGTCTCCTTCTGTGGGGAGAAGACAAGCAGCATTAAGGACGTCACATCGCTTTATTGTCATGTTAGGCTTCTCCAATAGCATAGCATTGTATGTGAGCCAACATGCTGCCGACATGTGTGCTGTGGTTTGCTCGGAAAGCAGTAAGGATACTGCATGTGGGACCATTCGGGTTAATTCAACAAAGCCGACTATGTCCCTGGAAGCTCCAACAGCCTTTTCAGCTGCAGCCACGACACGCAGGCATTTATGCAATCCTGCCTTTACGGGATCTAAGTTTAGGTGAAAGATAAGCTACTGGCCTCAATTTTCACACATAATTCTGCATCAGCACAGATGTCATGCAGGCACGCTTCTCATCCACCGTTTGTAGAAAAGGCTTGTTTGGATTTGGAATCCCAGTGCCAGTGTAGTTTGGAATGCCATTTCAATTCAACAAAGGCACTCTAGGCCTCAGGGGTCACTGCAACGGACTCTAGCTCAACAAACCTTAACCATGAGCTATGTCACTTTTGGGCGCCTAAAGGGTTGCGTAATGTGGGTGAAACATTCTAAGTAGGATCGCATGACCAAAAAGGATAGCAATTGTTTCTTCATGTGAGGCTTTGAATTTTGCTGGTTTGTAAGAACTCTGTCTTGACCAATGGCCTTTCCTTGTTCAGATATTAAGTGACCTAAGAACTTCAACTGTTGTTCCACAAGTTGTAGTTCTGCGAGACTAATTGGCAGAGCATCGCAAGCGTACCTATCTCACATTGTTTCTCTGTTGGTGCTGCGATTAAGCATTCGTTTACATACTGCAGAAGCGCTGACCAACCCCCCACCCCACCCCGGTTAAAACAAGAGTCTCCAGACTCCTGTGTAGAGCCTCGTTAATTATGGTGGGGACTCACAGTAATCTTAAAAATATCACGTGAAAGTATACTATTTGCCTTTGAATCGAAAAGTGAACCAGAATTGACTGTCGGGGTGTACCTGTACACAAAACAAGGCATTTGCTAAATCCACAATAGAGAGCCATTTACTATCCGATGGAATTTGAGCCAATATGCTATAGGGGTTGGGAACATTTGGGGTGTGTGGAACAACAGCGTTATTGATAACCTGCAGGTCCTGAACAAACCTCCATTCCCCCGATTCCCCTGGAACTTTGCCTTTTTGAACGAAAAAAATGGGTGTTCTCACCAGTGATTGTTCACGGGGATTATCACTCCAGCCTATAGGAGAGATTCAAAGACTGGAGTAATTCCTTGCACAGCCTCGGGTTTTAACGGCTCTTTTGCTTTGCAAGGACGATACTCAGACTTCGGGGTTATTCTTAAGGGTTCGTATGAGCCCCACATCGTGTTTGCCTTTTGCCCTGAAATCAGTTGGGATCCTTCTTAATCTTGGGTCCAAGACATCTATCATATGTAAACGCCAGACGACACTCCTGGCGGGGATTACCTGGACTGCCCTGTCTGCCTGAGTTAGCCAATTTAGTTTCTTCCTATACGTCCTTATAACTGCATTGAAGCAGATACCCACACCGACCCTGAAGATACAATCTTTCGTTGTTTGTGCCTGTCTCAAATTCTGACACCTGTCGCTGGATGCCTTCGCCAATGATGCGTGAGGAAAAGAGCCTTCCACATCAAAAAAACAGTGTCTACTTACTGTCACAGATACTTAAATAAGTTTAAAGTGACAGCACATCTGTGATCATTCCAATAAAATTCTCACAATAACAACTGATCTGGTTAAACCAATCTTCTGAACCAATCCTTCTCTTATGATTTGTGAGGACCATCGCAGTGTATGTGTGCTCTGCAGTGCAGCATAGCTCCAGCAAGAAAATCGGAGAAAATACTTCCTGGGTGAGTGAATCGCTCACGGTACCTATCGCTGTCTGACATGCATCAGGGGTCGTGATTCGTATTTTCCAGCCTGCACTGTTAAATCTTCTTTTTGTATTACCTGCAAGCCCGTCGGGGTACTGCACAAATCCAACCCCAGTCGCACTATGAGATCCCGAGACATCAGATTTAAAGAACAGAAATGAGAATTGGAATGTTTCCCCATTACTGGTTTCGCACAATAGGGGTGCGGTAAATCTCTCTCGTGTCACGACTCCTGACGCACCCATTGAGTTCAGGAAGCTTCCGTTCATCTTTATTTGCGTCAACTCTCTGAACAGCTTTGAGTTAAGAACTGAATATGTTGCCCTTGTATCTACCAAAAAAGTAAGAGGTGCACCTTCCACATATAACATAGATATAAGCATTGACTTATATGCATCATCGTTGTACTGAAAATATAGTTCACGCTTCACAAACGCAGTGCTCAGTAAAGAGGTGGGACATGTTTCAGTGCCCGTAAGGTTAGTAGTAGAGATGAGCATAAGCGAGTATTCGTTGCCAAGCATAAAGCAAAGAGGCTTACCTGTAACTTTGGGGCTGCCCACCTCCACCTCAACCTTCCTCCATTAGTCATCCTGCTGCCCAGCCTCCAGGGCCGACTGAGGCTGTCTGGGCGTGCACTGCCTCACTCAGTTGTCCATTGCTCTGCAAACAACACACCCACCTGATTTACCTCTGCTAGCCCCTGTTTTCACGCAGCACCTCCTTCCAACGGCTGGGCGACCATTTGCATCATAGTAAGCTGAGCTTTATGTGTTTGCTGTTCTATCTTTAATTTCCGTTTTTCCTTCTCTTGGGCCAGAAAGTTTTCAGCATATAACGCGTGGAGTTCCATCGAATTCAGGTTTCCCGTGTCCCAGGTAATACATTGGCAAGACGCCTCATGTAATGGGCGCCTGATAGCTTTCACATATTCCCTTTAATGTACAATTCGCTTATTCTTATCAACACTTCAAGGTCACTGGCCTGATACATTCGAGTTCCTTTCCAGATATGGAGTTGTTTTTTCTAATTCCTTGGCTGTTGATATGGTAGTTTGCTGGCCTTGTAGGTATGCTATTCGTTCGGTTTAAGTATACATAGTTTCTCTTTCTGTCTGCAACACTTGGCCTCTGCAAAGTCAGGCCCTTACTTCTTTGTTTCCCTGTCCTTTTATTGGTTTCAAAAGAAATGTTAATTTTCCATTGCAATGGACATCACATTATTTTCACAGGTTGGCGCAACATCGAGGGCCGAAGTGCCTGTACTGCACTGTAACGTTCTATGTTGTAAGATACATTTCCTGCTGGTTTCCGATGTCTCTCCTCACTGTAGAAACTTCCAGACACATCTTTCAGTGATTTGTCTGCACATCATTCAATCCAGAAAATTGTATTTCCAGCTGAGAATGTGATCTCTCTACAATGGAGAGAGGAAAACAGAGTCAGTGACATAGCTGAGATCACTTAAGTTCTGTCCAGAATCAACAAAAATTACCCCGGTCTTCCAGTGTCCTGTCACTTCAACATTGCATTGTGTACCCAAACCATCATACCAGTCTCTGGTCTGCTGCAGTTCTCCTTCATGCCACAGCGCAAGCTGGAAGATCGGCAACTCATTTTCTACTGAAAGAACATGCAGATTTCAGGACCCAACATCGAGTTCAATTATTTTGGATCCTGTCCGCCCTCTTCCACATTTTACACCAACCCACACATCCCATCAGTTCCGAATACGAATCATTGGACTCGAAACGTTAACTGTCCTTTCTCATCATAGATGGACAAGAGCTGCTGATTTTGTTCAGACATTTTGGAATTTCTTCAAAGAACATTTCTTTTGCCGTTGTAATCGCAAGACTGCAGGAACTGTAAGATTGCAGGAGGAGAATTTCACAGGAGATGAAAATAATGCCAAGGGCTGGACCATTCCCATTGTGAAGGTAGATGAGCTTAGCTGGGGCTGTGTAACTCAGCACAGAGAAGGCTGATTGAGAAACTAATTAACATGCACATATTATGAAGAGGATAGATAACTATGACAGAAATAAGGCTTTACGGGAAGGAATAATAACCAGTGACATAGATGAAAAGCAGGAGAAAAGCGGTTTAGAGGAGATTTAGGAAGAACGTTTTCACCCATAGAGTGTTGTTCATCTGGAATTTCTTATCTGAACGTGTAGTAATGCTAAGTGTTATGAGGACATTTCAGCAGTATGTAGCCGAACACTTGAAGAGCACACGTGGATAAGGACCAGATACTGGAAAGTTTGACGAGGTCAGACAGACGTGAGATGGGTGTCCAGAACGAAATGGTTCTAAGGCAAACTTTTGTGCTTAAAACTAGGTGAGGCAGCGACTCTGTGTTGCAATGGAAAGTGCGTTGAATTTCTACGCCTTTGTTAAGACTGCCATTCAAACATTGTGGGTGCAAATCTCATCAGAGTCGAGTCTTAGTTTATGGTTTGAAAGTTGTTCAGACCAGACTCGGCTGCTCATCTGCAAAACCTATAACATTCATGCAAGGTAATGAACTGTGTCGAAATGCAACATTTTCCTCTCAGCGATGAATAACTTCGATGTCTATTTATGGTAGAGATTGATAAATATGTATTCGCCACTTGGCAATACGATGATATGGATACGCTGGAAAAAGACATAAAAGCGCGGTGTGAGCTATGATGGTACAGAATGGCGTGGCGGGGCAGGAGCGGTGTTAAGAATGGCCTACTTCTTCTCCTTTCTGCTTGCGTCTTTTCTGACCCAGGTTTTTAAACAATCACAATGAGAACAATGTGAATCTACACCAATTAATATTTTTTGTCTCACCTCCACTTCGCTACCCTCCAAGCTGGAATAGATAGCTCCTATTCCAGCTTTAGGTCAGAGAGTGGAGAATTCACACTATTTCTCTGTCAGGCTGAACATCCCTTCACATAGGTTTCCTAGTAGACACATGGAGCAAGCGATTACATGGATGCTGGGGATTCAGGGACAGATTTCCCCTTTGCTGAGCTGGAATTCTGGCCAAGGTAATGAACGTGAATTTCTGACATTTTCAAACTTACTCTGGATTCTTGCGACTTTACTAATTAAACTAAAATTCAATTTACCCTTGCATGACATTATTCAGTTTTCACTATTTATAAAAAACCATGCCACGTGTCCTTGGATGTAGTAATGCAGAAGATTGTGGACGTTGTGTAGATAGTGTGGGTCATTGTACGTATGAATATTCCAAAGGATGCTGGTGAAGTACCAGTGAATAAAATTCTCTCACGAATTGATACCGATAGAAGGAAAATCCCAGTACAGTGACAACATAACATTGCCTGTGATCAACGCAGGAAGCCACGGTAAACGAACACAGCATTCAATTATGCCTATTTTCACCACATTTTACTATGTCATTTTCCTGAACCTGATGCTCCATAATCGATGATCCATCTTCAGTAGAATCTCCTCTGCGCTGTGTTTCATTTCAGATCTTCAGCAAAAAAAGGAGTAAATTTTTTGAGGGGCCCAGTGGTAAGATCAGTAGCCATTGGTCATCAGTACACGGCAGCTCCAGTTGTGCAATTCGTCAGTTTGATGTAATTGCACGACAGAATGGAAGTGTGTAAAGTGCCAAAGTTGCACATTCGGTTCTCGCCAGGTGTTGGTTTTACTGATAGTGAGCAGAGATGATTGCAACTTCAAGCTGAAGAACAGTTCAAACACCGAATATTGCACCGCAATAAAGTTCATTTTGGCCCTTACGTTGCACCGACCTGTGATACCAATCTGACTAGTATTTTGCCATCATAAGCCACAAGTTTATTGCCCTGAAAGTTGTTGAGTCAACGTGTATTGAAGGCAAGGCATTCAGCACCCTCACTACTCTCTGATAAAGGAATCTACCTCGGTATCTATCACCCTCAATTTACATCGATGTGCCCTTGTGCCAAAATTACCATTTGAAGAAAAATGCCTTCACTGTCCACCTTATGGCAAACTCTGATCATCATCTATGTCTCTCTAAATTCACCCCTCAAACTTCTTATCACTGTCAAAAACCGCCTCAAGTCCCTCAACCTTTCCTCGTAAGACCAACTCTCCAGAGAAGGCAACATCCTAGAAAATGTCCTCTGCACCCTTTCCAATGCTTTCACATCCATCATATAATGTGGCGACCACAAATGCACGCAACTCTACGAGTGCGGTCACACCAGTTAATTTCTGGAGATGCAAAGTGATAATTTCGCTCTGAAACTGAATCACTCTCCCAAGAAAATCTAACACACCGTGCTCCTTGCAAACAAACCTGTCAACGTGGGTGGTAACTTTCCGAGTTTTATATATATGGGCACCGAGATCGCTCTGCACATCTAAACTTCCAAGAATATTACAATTAACCAAGAACTCTTTATTCTTGTTCCTCCTTTCGAAGTAAATTATCTCACACTTTTCCACATTAAACTCAATTTGCCACTTCTGAGGTCAGCTCTGCAGATTATCCATGTCCCTCTGTAACCGTCAGCAGATATTGGCACTATTCACAGCATCGTCGATCTTAATGTCATCTGCAAACTTACGAATCCATCATTCCATGCCCTAATCCAGGTCATTTATAAAAATGACAAACAACAGTGGACACAAAAAGGAACCTTTAGTACACCATCACTTACTGAACTCCAGGATTATCATTTCCCATGAACTGCCACACTCTGTCTTCTTTCAGCAAGCCAATTTCTGATTCAAACCGCGAAACCATCCTCAATCCCATGACTGTGTATTTCATGCAACAGCCGACAGTGCCTTACTGAAAATCATATCCACCACATCAACCATTTTATTCTCATCCACCTTCTCAAAGACCTCAATAAGGTTTGTGAGGCACAACCTTGTATTCATAAAATTGTATTCACTATCCCGAATCAACTTCTTCCCTTTTCGATGATCATAAATCCTATCTCTCATAATCTGTTCCAAAACGCAGGAAGCTAAGAATCACTGTTCTAAAATTACCAGCATTGTCTCTCCTCCCCTTCGTCAAGAAGGGGATAATATTTGCTAAACTCGGGTCTTCGAGCCCTAATGACATAAACACTGACGAAATAAAGCTTATCGTCAAAAGTTCTGCAATCTTCTCCCACGATTCGCAGAGAATCCTCGGATCCATCCCATCAAATCCAGGGGACAAACCTATCTTTAGACTTTCAAGAATTGCTAACAACTCCTCTTTATGAATGTCAATTTCGTTTATTCTATTAGGTTACATCTCAATACTCTCTTCGACAACATTGTCTTTTTCCTTTTTTATATGGTAAAAAGATACATTCAGCGTCTCTGCTATCCTTGGACTCCGCTAACAACTTCGTACTTCTGTTCTTGACAGGCCATAATCATATGCTAGACATTCTTTTATTCTTGAATTATCAATTGAAAGCTTCAGGATTTTCATTGTTTCTGCCAAACAAAGACTTCTCCTGCCTCCTCTTAGCTCGAAGTAGCCCTTCCTGGTTAGCCTTTAATTCCCAATTGTCCTACCTCAGCCTTCATATCTCATGTTTACATACGCCTTCTTCTCCTTCTTGTCAAGAGTTTCAACTTCTTCAGTAAACCCAGCTCCCTGTGTCGACCTCATATTCCCTGTATGACGCATACGTACTTACCAAGGACATGCAGTAGCTTTTCCATGAACAAGCTCCATATTTCAGGTGTGCACAACGTTTGAAGTTACCTTCCACATGGGGTGCATCTTAACTCTTGCCTAATCGCATCAATAATGGCCTTTCTCCCTGCGATACCTCATGCTCTGCAATAAATACCTATTCCTGTCCATCACTAAATAAACATAACCGAATTGTGGTCACTATCAACAAAGTGCTCACTTACGTCCAAAGAGAACAGCTGGCTGAGTTCATTATCCAGAAGCAAATCCAATGTGGCTTTGCGTCTTCTTGGCCTATCCACATGCTGCGTTCGGAAACTCTCCTGCACACATTGGACAAAAACAGACCGATCCGAGGTGCTGAAACGATAACATTTCCAAGCAATATTTGGAAAGTTAAAGCTCCCCATAACAACTACCCTGTCACTTTTGTTCCTATCCAGAATCATCTTTGCAATCTTTTCCTCCATATATCGAGAACATTTTTGTGGTGACCACTCCATTCCTGATTCTAATCTCAGTCCATTCTACCTCAGCAGATTCAGTCGCGTCCTCACCAATATCCTTTTTGCTACCATAGTACAGTCATTTACGAATAATGCCACATCTCCCCCTCTGAAACGACCCTCCTGTTCTGACTGAAAAATCGAAACTGAGGTACCAGGAACAACCATTCTCTTCAGTCCTCCGTTCATGTCTCTGAAATGGCCACAACATCGAAGTCCCAGGTAACAACCCATGGCGTCTACCTTATCCCAGATTCTTCTGGCGTTGAAGTAAACACACTTCAAGTCACCTTCATCCTTGCCAGTACACTCTTGTCAACCTGAAACGCTATTTATAACATAACCACTCACAACCACTTGCAAACTGGAGCTACAATTCAGCTTCCCAATCCGCTGCTGAATTTGTTCAAACCCTCATGAAGAGCTTTGGCAAATTATCCCCTCAGGGTATTGGTACCCTTCTGGTTCAGGTGAAGACCATCCTATTTGTAAAGGTTCATCGACTCCAGTATGAGCCCCAAATATCCAGGTATCGGAATCTCTCCCTCCTGCACCATCCTTGTAAAAACATTTCAACCGCTCTCTCCCTACTCTTCACCTCACTACGACGTGGAATGGGCAACAAATCAGAGAGAAAGTCCCCAATAACAAATGCTCTCCTCCTCTTTCCCTGACCCTTCTGAGAAAAAGGGGCAAACTCTGTGCCAGAGACCTGCACCCCATGGCTTTCCCCTTGTAAGTCATCCCGCCCAAAAATAACAAATATGGTATACATGTTACTGAGGGGCACAGCCACAGCAGATTCCTGCCCTGTCTGCCTGTTAGCGTTTCGTCTCCCGACTGTATCCCATCTATCTATTTCTTGTATCTGAAGTGTTACTGCCTCCCTATAACTTGGCTCAATTTCACTCAGACTCCAAATGATCTGACATCCAGTTACAATTCCCGAACGCAGTTGCTGAGGAGCTGGAGTTGGGTGCATTTCCGCAGATGTGGATATCTGGGACATTATTGAAGACGCTTACATCTCACATTCTACAGAAAGAAATTTCAAATGTCCGGCCATCCATTCCTAATATTGTCCACATACACACACTCACATATATATATGTGCACATATATACATGTATATAAAAAGGTGTGCACTTGCATGTATGCGTGTGTGCATATATATTTAAAAGTTGCAAAAGAACGTTGATTGAAACGGCATTTATTAAAAAAAATGATTTTGTGGAGTGTTTTGTCCTTGGGAAATACCTCAGTTACTTACAACCAGCAGAAATACTCCCTGAGTGAATATCCATCTCTCAATAGAGATATAGAGGTGACGTTTGAAAACGTTGACGTTTCTCATATCGCTGATCCTGTGCTGTGTTAAATTCTGGAAAGGATGTTTAATTCGTTTCACGTTACTTATTTTGTTGCAACCTCGCACAGGCCATTTAAACAATCCAAAAGTTATTAGATTTATCTCATTGGACAATGTTGTCCGCAAAACTAGAATCGAAATGATAAAGATGTTTGAAGTACTGCTTTTAAGATTATAGGATTCAAACAGGCACCTTTTTCGAGTCTTGTCACTGGATATTTTGGGGGAGATGGGTGAGCAGCAAATGGTCTCACCCCCCTTCTCTGTAATTGCAGCCAAATTCCAAGGCAATAGATGAAAAAAAATGGTGCATTCCATCGACAGGTCAGTTCCAACTCACTCAAGTATAAGTTCGCTTTGATTGTCGCCATCGTATAAAGCGTTAAGTGAATGGGGAGATCGGGATTCTAATGGTAAACTGAGACATTGCGAGAATTAATCCCACACTGTTGGCATCACTTTATATCATAAACGAATTATGCAGCGAACTGAGCTTACCGACTTCCCTTTAATGCTGAGCTAACAGAAACAGCTCAGTTCTTTTACAGTTTATGGAAATTCACGTAGAACAAGCTGCTAAACCTTTCTTCACAACCAGCACTTTCTATACTTAGTCGTACTCAGTTGGAGGTGTTATGTGGTATCTTTCCAATTAAAGTTAACCAATTAGAAATTGCGCACCTAACGCCTACCCGACCCGGCCGAGCAGACTCCCTGTCTTGGTGAAATTCACTCATTATACTTCTGCACGCATTTTTGCAAATACTTTAGAATCAGCTTCAGACACATTTTTCCTGAAAAATTATCATTTTCGATTTCAATTACTGTAGAATGAAAAAAAAACGTGCTCCAAACTTTTCCTTATCATTCATCGCTGGTTTTGAAGTTCGAAAGTCTAGTTATAGATATAACTAGAGTGAATGAAAGATATTCTCTCCTGTTTACTCTCAGCAAATTCACATCACCAGGGAAGCTTCCATATGGACGCAACTCAGTTTTACCTGGTTTGACGCCACATGATCTATTCGTCTGTTCCACCATCCCATGAAACTTCGCCTTGTCTTTTCTAATGGCGTTATGCTCCAGTACTTCGTTGGCTTCCTTTCCATTCTTTTTTGTTTCCCAGTAGACGCTGTCCATTCTTCCTGACGTCTATTGATTCCAGCCATTGGCATCCATGTCTTTTATCATCTCTTTATATCCGAGGGAAGTCCATCTTGAGAAAGGATGCTGTTCCAATGCAACACACGAAAACCCGCTCGAATGGTGTATGCTGTCATTACCAGTGTAGGGAAGATGGGAGCTAGTTCAGTTACAGGTGAGTCAGTCGGTTGTCACACAATGGATCAACCACTGACTGGGAAATGACTGTTTTCTTCACTTGTCTCCCCTCTCTGAACATGTGCTAAAACAACACAGTAAGGTATCATAGAATGCCGATAGTTAAGAAACTAGCCATTTGATGCAACAGGCTCACACCGATCCTCCAGGGATTAACCCTCACAGAACATTTCCTTACCCTATTACTCTTCATTTGTTCCTGAATAAGGCACCTTACTGACAGTCAACTCATTTGGATTCAAACCATGTCCTTGGGTCTGTGAGGCAGCAGTGCTAACCAGTGAACCACCTTGCGGCCCTGCAGCAACATTTCAAGGCACATGCGGACGCGTGTTAAATGCGTTTCCTGTCAAAGATGCTCCGCTTTTGTTGTAGTCCTTACCAGGAACAATAATCCTGCTTCACTGACCAGGCAATGAACCCAAACCACAGCGGTGATAGTGCTGAATTGTAACCACTAGTTAACATTTAGGACGGCAGGTGCAATTATTCTCTTAACAGCATATTTTTTTTCCGGCGATGAGACGTTTCTTCCAAAAAGCTATTCGTGACACCGAGCTTTTACAGCACAGAATAATGCATTATGTCAATGCCAGTCCATCAAACCTCCATCCATTCTCTTTTCCAGCTTCCAGTAGCCCACAGCCTGACTTCTGAAGTGTTCACCTCAAAGAAACGTTCCCTGCAAAGGTTTAATCTCAAGTGAAGCAGCGAATGAGTAAGAAGTCAGATACCATTAAATTTGATCATGAGCTGCGGGAGAACTGAACCGCATTTTCAACCAAAGACAGAAATATACAGACACAGCATGTGAAAATGACAAAGGCTATAGCCTTGGCCAACATTCAGAAAATGAAGAATTGAACTGTTTGCCTCTTCTTTCTTCACTTCGGGCATTAAAACCCGATTCTGTTTACATAAGCAAAGGGGTAAACAGACAGGCGACTGTCCTTCGAGGACTGGCCCAGTCGTGAATAATTGGTGCATACTTATCGTTGAATTATCCACCTGTTGAGGTAGCCTGGCTAGCTGACCTCTTCCAGCCTCCTACCTGTTTCATTTGGATTCCAGCAGATTCCTGCCTCTACATAAGGAATGGGAGCATTCAGCCGCTTCGCTGTATGTTTTCAAACCCCACTATTTCACCGTTACTTTACTGCTTCGACTGTATCACGTTGTTCTTCCGGCTAAACTAGAGCATTCTTGGCATCAGAAGCTTGTCGTCCTTATGTTCCTCGAAGGAGAAACATAGATGGAGATTTCGAAAGTCAAACAGGTGAGGCCTGGTCGGTGGGGAAAATCACTTCACGACATTCCCTCAGAAATAATTCCAAGCAACACAGAAAACGCTTCCGTGAATGTTTGTTGCAACAGTTGTAAACAAACTCAGCAAGGCCCAAGCAAGAGTCGAATACACGACCACTGATTGGTAAGACAAATGCTCTAACCTCTGAGCTATGGAGCCATCGGCAAAGCAAGCGTTTTTTTTCTGACTAACAGAAAATGATGAACTCTAGCACAGCAAATTCCGTCGTCCGAGGTTCGTGATGCAAGCTTCGTTTTCTGTTTTAAAATACGACTTGAAACCAATTTCTTTAATCACTTGTTTGATATAACACTTTGTCAGCTTCCCAATATCTCATAATGTGACTGGGATCAAAATTTGTTTAAACTCCCTCCAGAGGAACAGCTTTGAAGTTTCCATTATGTGAAAGGCACGATGTAGTATTGATATCAAGTAATCGCCCTTCATTTCAACAAAGGTTGCAGCTTTTCTTCTTCCGTTATTGACTAATTCCTTGCCTGTAGCATTGTGCGATTTACGTAGTGAAGAGATTTCACAATTTATGACCTTGGTAAATGAAGTTTAGGCACCAAACGTGGAACAATTCAAATCGAACATACACCGGAGATTGGAATTCCAGGAAATGCAGGTATCTGAGAGTGCATTTTAAAACAAAATCTTGGGTATCGTGTTCGCTGGCTGGGTTGGCATTTATTGAACAACACTAATTGCTCTTGAGTGGGCTGGAGGACAGGACAGTGCGAGACAGAGCCAAGACAGTCAAGAGATTTGCAGAAATGATGAAAACGTTGGAATTTAGCTGCCCGGTTATGGGTGAACAACCCTTGTTGTTAATACTCCCACGTGCAGAAGAGTTGTTGAAAGATCTCAGGATTACATCTTTGGGTGATTAACCCGCAATCCCTGCCCTTCCAGCATGTGGGAGCCCGTGTGGAAAGATAAAGTTGCGAAGGCCGCAGTGCACGTTTGGGAAAATGTGCAGTGGTAAAAATATCATTCAGGTCAGGAACAATGAAGCACTGAACAGAACGCAAGTACACTCTTGAATAGAGGCTGAGGGATTTAGGCCAGAGTAGAGGGGGAATTTGAGAGGACGGATGGAAGTGTGTTACCACCGTTTAATCCAAACGATTGGATGAGAGTTTGAGTTGCAGAAGAGCGGAGACGTGGAAGAGTTAATGATGTTAATGAGATGCAAGTATGCTGACATGGTGACGATGGCGATATGTGGTTGAAAGCACATAACTCGGTGAAGGGTGTCCCTATGGTTATGACGTGTCTCGTTCAGACTCAGACAGTTGCCAGGGAGAAGATTGAGTCAGTGGCGAGGCATTTCCTCCTCGCACATGGTCAATGATGCTTTCCAGCTCATCTCATCCATTTGCCGCAACTCCACTCTCAAAACCAATCCCTCCAACAATGACAAGGACAGAGCTCCCTTATTCATCACTTTAAATTCCAGCAACCTCCGCAGACATCATGTCATTCTCCGACGTTTCCACCACCTGAAAATGAACCCCACCAGCTAAGATGTGTTCCCTCCCCACCCCATCCGCTTTCTATAAAGATCATTCCCTCTACGACTCCCTTGTCTAGTGCACGCCCTTCACCAAACCACCCTCCCCTCCCGCCCCACTCTCATTCCAACACGGGATTTGCAAAACCTCCACCCACACCTCCACTCTGTCGCAGGCCCCAAAGGAGCCTTCCACATCCATGAGAGTTTTACCTGCACTTCCACACATGTCATTGAATGTATCCATTGCTCCTGATGCACTCTACCTATATTACCGAAACAGGATACCTAATTACAGTTCGCTTCAGAAAACACCCCCGGACACCCGCAACAAACAACATCACTGTCCCGTGGTCGAACACTTCAACTCTCCCTTCCAATCAGCCAAGCTCATGCAGGTCCTGGGCTTTCATCGCTGTCATGAACTGTCCTATGTATCAATCTTCCTTCCCACCTATCCGCTCCGCACTGCTCTGCGACCAATCACCACTACACCCACCTTCATCCACCTATCACACTCTCAGCTACCTTGTCCCAGCCCCATTCACTCCAATTTGTCTCTCCACCCCCTCGGTTTACAAGCTTATTTCCTGATGATAGCTCTTGCCCGAAACGTCGATTCTCCTACTCCTTGAATGCTGCCTGCCCTGCTGTGCTTTTCCAGCAGCACACTTTCGACTCAGGAGCGAGGCAGTGGATTTTGATTTCGGGACTGAAGACAGAGGCCTCAGCTTTGCCATGATGCAATTGTAAGAAATGTCTGCTCCAACAGAACTGCATGTCAGACAAGGCAAGACAGCGTTTGATCTGGAGGGAACAGGGAGGTGATCGTGTTTATATCCACCTGCAGATCTACTTGTTCTCTGTGCTGGATGCTGTGTGCAGAAAAGATTCTGACGAAATTCTGGTCACATTCTTAGTGTCGAAAATCCCTCACCCTCAGACCATATCTTAGAAAGTAGAGCCATGTGAAAGTTGCTTTCCCACTGTCATTTTTGGATAACATCAATTTCGCAGGATATTATAAGGGGAAGATTTACAAACCAATTTCTCCGCCGTGATCTGATAAAGTCGCACATTTTATCACAAGTCGAACTTCATCAGATTTAGAGCATGAAAGAAAAAAAAAACCTCTGGTTACAGTGAGAGAGAAATCGTTTTCTTATTGTGTGTGTGGACAATCGTTCTACCCATCATCAGAGCTCACAAACCACAACTGCAGTCAGACTGAGGAAAGTCTATGGAAATGTGCGTATTCATTTCCTTGTCTGAGCTGAATTCCCAGGGAGGCAATGATACCAGGAAAAAGCCATTCACCTGCTCAGAGTGTGGAAAGGGATTCACACTGTCTCTGACCTGCTGCGTCATCTGCTCGTTCAAAATGAGGAGAAACCATTTCAAAGTCTGGACTGCCGAAAATGCTTTAAAACGTCCAGCGATTGGATAACCGAGCACCACGCTCATACTAATTAGAAACCTTACATCTCGCCAGAATTTGGAAAATGTTATCAATCCTCTGTGTGCTTCATCTCTGAGAAATATGCTCACATGAATGAGAGACCTTTAAGAATTATGGAGACGTGATGTCTGATCTACGTGCTCACCCGGGAGGAGAGACACCTTAGAACATAGAACATAGAACATAGAACATAGAACAATACAGCACAGAACAGGCCCTTCGGTCCACGATGATGTGCCGAACATTTGTCCTAGCTTAAGCACCCATCCATGTACCTATCCAATTGCCGCATAAAGGTCACCAAAGATTCTGACTCTACCACTCCCACAGGCAGCGCATTCCATGCCCCCACCACTCTCTGGGTAAAGAACCCACCCCTGACATCTCCCCTATACCTT
>NC_057717.1:71564550-71569104 GCF_004010195.1 Chiloscyllium plagiosum | reverse complement strand
GGCTTGGATCGGCGCAACATCGAGGGCCGAAGGGCCTGTACTGCGCTGTATTCTTCTATGTTCTATGAATAGGTTCAAGCGTTCATCTCAACTCTCAGTACACCAGCAAGTTTGCAGTGGGCAGAAAGCATTTACTTGCTCCATGTGAGAAACACAGTTAGCTCACTCTTCGACCCTGCTGAAGCAAAATAGGGATCCCACTAAGGGAAAGAATTCACTCACGCATCGACCCCGCTGAGACAGTGCAGAGCTTACATATCTCAACAGCGATTTAACCTTGTTGTTCATCACATTCAGATCTGAAAGCAAAGTTTTGATATTCTGGATAAAAATCAAATAAATCAGCTTTGTATTAAATTCATTGTCAAATGTCATTGAAAGGATGGGTTTACCGAGTACTTGAAGCATCAGCACAGGCTCTCAAGGGGAAATAATGTCTGACAAATATATTAGACATCTTTGAGGAGGTAATGAGCAAGTAAGACGAAATCTCCCCTGCAGAGGTGACCTGCTGGAATTTCCAAAAGGCTTTTGGCAAGGTGCAGTATGACAAACTGCTCAATAAGGGGCAACTTCTACTTTGACCGACGGTGTGTTTGGAGTTTCCACATCCTCTCCGTTTCTGCCTGGATTTCCTCCCCAGAAGAAAGATACGTCGGTGACCTTCTTTGGCCATGGGGAATGCCGGGTTACATGAATTGGGGAGAGGTGTGAGTTTGGGTGTGATATCCGTCGCAGGATTAGTGGGATCTTCCTGGTCCGAATGGCCTGTTTCCACATTGTAGGTATTCTATTAGGACAAGGTTGATCGCAGGGATTAAGGCTTTTGTCATATGAATTTCTTTTTTTTTAAAAAGTCACAATTTCCATATTAACATATGAGTTCAATTGAATCTGTTGAACGATATAAGGAGGGGTTGGGCATTCTTAAAGAGGACATCATAAAGGTCAAGCATGAATGTAAGATCGCCTTAGCACGTAAAGTTAAGTACATAATCTAAAGAGATTCCACAAGTACATTAAGAACTAGAGACGAAATAGGACCACTTTAAGATGAAAGAGCTCAACTTTGTTTTTAACCTCAGCAGATGGAGAGATATATAATGTTCACTTCGCGTCAGTTTATACCGTGGAGAACGGAATGGATGCTACAACTAAATATTGATGTTTAAAAAGTCGTTTCCTTTGGAAAGGGCAAGTGCTGGAGGACTTGGAAAATATGAAGATGGATATTTCTCTCGGATTTGATCTCATGTATCAAGGAATTCTGTTGCAAGTTATGGACTGAAACTGTTGGGTCTTTCGTTTAAATAATTGTGTAAGCTATTACTATGAGTGAGGTGCCGAAAAAATGGGGAGTGACTAATGTTGTGCCTTTGTTTAGAAAGGGTCACATGTAGAATCCTGGGAACGATAGACCTGCGTTTCTGATGGTGGTCTTAAGTAAGTTGTTGGATGCAATTATAAACGATAAGATTTAAATGCATTTGGAGATACAAGGAATAAATAGGAATAACCAGAATGTTTTTGCGCGAGGGAAGTTGTATCTCACAAACATGACTGAGTGTTCGAGTGCATAACTAATACGATTGATCAGGACAAAGTGGTAGATGTTGCTCACTTGAACTTTAATAAAACCTTTTTCAAGGTTCCACATGTTTGCCTGATTCAAGAAGTGAGATCACAGAGAGTTCAAGGTGAGATTTCCAATTCGATCTAAAATTAGATTAACAGCAGGAGGCTGGGAATAGCCGTGGAAAGTAGCTTTCAGACTGGAGGACTATTACCGATGGTTTCCCACAAGGACCGGTGCTGAGCCCACATTCATTTTTTCATTGAAATAAATGATTTAGGTGAGAAGATAAAAAGCATGGCAAGTAATTTGCAAAATTTGTCGGAAAAGGGACAATAAAAAGGTGATGGAAGATTGTGAAGAGATTTTCTCGTCAGGTCAATTTCTCTCTCTGTCCTCGAGTTTTTAAAGCGTGGGGGAATGGGGTTGGGGCGGGACAGTGAAGGGCCATCCGTACATCGTACAGACCAGGTTATCAGATGTCCATTTATTCTCGTCCCAGTTTGCAGCATTTGCCCCATAACTTTAAGTGTTCTGACTTTCCAGGGAAAATGTCAATGAGATTCCCTCTGTGAGCTTAAATGAGACAACAATGGTACTGACGGTTGACATGGTCATACTGGGTTGCAACACCTTTGAGGAACGTATTCTCATGTTCACACACAGAGGCAGACACGCAGGCACATTCCCCGACAGTGGCAGAGTCCTCAGCATTATACACACTCCATGCACTTTACATCCGCAAGTTTGTCTGGTGAAAGACGGCTTTAAGTGGAATGCAAGCCACTTTTCCAGAAAATGTGAACCGTTGTTGTGAGCTGCGATATGGAGTGGATACTGAGCTGAAATAGTCCCACACGCTTCGCATGTGTAACTTTCAGTAACACAAATCCCACCAAATCAAGGCATCTTCCTCCTGGGATCTGAGGGAATGTAAGCTGCGAGGGCTTGCTCACGGCGAGGCAATAAGGCACCACGGTCTCATGTCATGATTATCGTATAGACTGATTCCATCAATGGGCACCGTACCAGTTATTACCAATTAAAATCTTCCAATGAATACCGTGACTGACAGAAAGTAGCTTCGACCCCTTCCTCGCCAAGGGGCATTTTTCAAACAATGTCCTGCTCCTTCACAAACTGAGTTTTTCTCAGCTGGCCATGAATGCATCGAGCACAGAAAATGCCCTTTGGCCCACTAAGTCTGCACATTCCAATACAATCCCCTGAACTGTTCTTACCTCATTTGGCAGCACTTGGCTCAAAGGCTCAAACGAATTCAGCAATGTAAGTGTTCGACTAAATGGGTTTCTCATGCTTTGGAAGTTTCTGTCTTTTCAATCCTGAGAGGTGGTTGGTTGCAGCTTCCCAAGCTGCCTTATCTGGGTCATATGAATTTTACTTCATCTTACGATTTGAATTTCAAACAAAAAAGCAGAGAACAAACACACTTCTAGTTCACTCTCGACTCTCAATCACAGTCAGCAAAATGCTTAACTGCATGAGGAACTCACAGTGGATTTAACGCCCATCGCCTCAATCACTTGGCCACACCTGCAGAAGTACGCAACTACACTGGTTTCAAGTTCTCCCTCCCTGTGGACCTGAGGGACCGGCAATCATTGTTAGGTTTGTTTGAATTGAATCACCACAGCTTCGACAGGGTAAAATGTCAGGATATGTTTGGTCTGTGTAATCAATCTCGATATTTCAAATTATCACTCATTTAGAAGCAAAGACAGAGATTGCAGGAGAAACTAAGCATGTCTGGCAGCATCTGGAGATAGATAAACAGAGACAATGATTCAGAGCTTCTTCAGGAGTTTCTCAGAACTCTGTTTTTCTCACAGGGTCTTCTATTCCTGCCGAGTACCTTGAGCAGTTTTTGTTTTTGTCAGAGATTCCCAGCATCCGCAACACTTGACTAGCCATTAAACAATAAGGAAACACATTTGTCGTTCCTCACTGGATAGCTTTTCCGATTGGGAGCATATTCCCGAACCTACTAAAAACACGAAACTGCACAGCAAAGGATTCGGATGGATAAGAACAGCGACCGCTCCATGCGTGGGTACACCCTATCGGTTAACAGCCGAACGAGAGAACTAATTACTCCACAGAGACTGGGGAGTTCCTTGTAGCAAGCCCCTTGCAGGATCTCATAAAGAAGACTGTTAGCGAATTCAAGAATTCGCCTGCCCTTCGTAGAATGACAATTGCCCTCGATTGGTTTGACGTTTCCAAAATGAATCCTGGGGCATTCGTTGTGGAAAATGGGAACAGTCTGATCCAACGCCTTGCCGACACAGTCATGTCACCGGGAACCAGCTCTCCTAAAACCGGGACCGACTCCCTTCGTGCCTCATGACGAACATATTCCTGACCACGGTAAAACCCCAGAACTGTGCAGCTGAATAAAAAAGGATGGTGTGATTGTCACTCCCTTCCTCGGTCGTGGGAGAACGGCACCTGTTAGTGAAGACCCGAATGCACTGACTAACATCGCCACAGAGACTGATGAGCCAACAGCGTCAATGATCTCCGAATGCAAGCTTGAGTCTACTCCTCCCCCATGGAAAATACTCCTTAATTAGCTTTACCTTTCGAAAATAAATCCTTAGAAATTCATTCTGAAGACATGGGAATAGTCTACTCCCACCCTCTAAATACACAACCATGACACCAAGAATCAGTTCTCCTCCAACCAGGACCGTGTCTCTTCCAGCCTTTCAGTGCATTGTCTGTGAGCGTTTTTTCTCATTGTCCCGGAGCTGAAATGAAATTTGACGTCCTGACGTGCAGGAACAAGAATCTTTTCAATGTCACAGGTCAGTTCATGCCCGGAGAGCATCAGAGGCAAAGCACTGGCCTCCGCAAGCACGGAAAGATTTCTAACCTGTCTCTGCTCAGTCGAACAGTTCATCGTTCATCCGCCTCTGGATCCGCTTCCCAAGGAATATATAAAGATTCAAAAAACTCGA
>NC_057717.1:71535441-71563927 GCF_004010195.1 Chiloscyllium plagiosum | reverse complement strand
GGAGATTTCTTGGGAATGTTTATAATGATGTGGGCGAAAGCGGTGCGGATGGGCGCGTTGATGGTCAGGAGGAACTGCTGCCCCTGACCAGGGCAACTGACCAAAGGACGAGGAGTGAAGACGTTTAATGGAAAACACAACTTGTATCAAATAAACTCAGTGAAACCTACATATACCCCATGTGTTTGTTATTATCTGTGGATAGAGGAACAGAGCTAACGTTTTGAGTCAGATCCGTCTCTCGTTCTGAACACAAGTTTCCTGCATGTCAACAATTGAGCATACCTGAGAAAATGTCGAGTTGTCGAGACGGGTTTTCTGGAGTTGCAGGGATATTCTGTATTGATGAGAGATAGAGTGGATGGGAAGGATCCATTTCCATGAGCAGAGAGATTAACAATACGGCAAAGGTCGAATAACAAACATGTTCTTGTATTTTTACAGCGCCTTTCAGCACCACTTCAGTCACAGGCACTGAAGTAACTTTGAAGCAGATGTGTCATTGTCAAAACTAAAGTGCTAATCAGGGCAGTTTGTTCAACCAGAGGTCAAAAAAGAGCACTCAGAACTGGCACTGGAGACGCCAGTGAGGTTATGCTTTACTTTAAGCGTTTGCTCCTCTCTGGATTATATCCAGAATAGTGCAGGACCGGAGGTTCTAATCTCAGGAGAAGGTGTTGCCCACTCAGACACAGATGAGGAGGATGTTCTCACGTTCAGAGGGTAGCAAGTATGAAGAAGTATTTACAGCAGAGGTCTGGCAAGACTCAGTATATTTAACCCTTCAATTATCTCTCTATTAATAGCATGGAACAAGTGGCAGAGTGAAATGTACACAAATGTGC
The DNA here is from genome assembly GCF_004010195.1 of Chiloscyllium plagiosum. NCBI lineage: Eukaryota > Metazoa > Chordata > Chondrichthyes > Orectolobiformes > Hemiscylliidae > Chiloscyllium > Chiloscyllium plagiosum. Next base: position 71,563,082 of record NC_057717.1, on the reverse strand, counting down.
TGACAATTCACACTCGTGGGAGCGCATATTATGTTGAGAACGTGGCATTTCGCACAGGTATATAGATAGGTTGAATGAGTGGGGAATAACTTGTCAGAGGCAGTTTCATGTTGGCGTTATGAGTTCATGCACTTTGGTCGGAGAAGTCAAAAGACAGAGTACTATTAAAATCGAGAGAAAGCAGAAGAAACGTGTGACACAGAAGAATCTCATGCCTGACACAAACATGTTTAGTATCATATTCTTTCCTTGACCAAAAGGATGGCTTACTTTCCGAGTGGTCACAATGAAAGAGATGGTTTCCGAGGAAAGAAAAAAAACTGAAACAAATAGCCTGATCGAAAACAAAGGAAATAATTGGGTCGTTCCAATGGACAACGTTGATGCTTATGTCTCTCTAAAATTTGTTTATAATGGAGCAGGAAGTGGGAATTGGGGGAGCTGGGGAGTGAAAGTCAGGTCACCCATGATTACTGTCATCCTTCATTTGTCTTCCTCATTTTTTTGTATGTTTTATTTCGCATTGTGGTTACTGTGAGTGCGCTTGTAAACCACATCGCTGGTGACTTGTTTTCCAGACAGTTCTTCAACACGACTCGTAAGAATTAAACATTCTTTTCTCCTGAATCTAGGTAATCTCTAAATATTCTACAAATATCACCAGAACCTTGACATTTTCCACGCCTGTCTGCCTTCTTGCAATATCAATTGATTCATCACTGTGCTCCTGTTGCACAAATCAAGAACGAACCAAACCGCATCAATTGCATGGAGGCTGCGAACGCAGATAACTGTAGCCGCTCCCCAGAGTACTGGCAACTGTGTGATCACAGAAGCACACATTGAACAGCCAGGAAACTCAAAATACTTACAGTGCCAGAGGCCGTGCCAGGAACAGCACCTGAGAAACAACAGAAACACTCTTTTGAGTTACGGACCTGGTTATATTTCACAATCAGCAAACTGTCCGTTCCGCGACATTTTTGCTTGGTGTGTTGAGTCTTGGCATGCCCTCCTAACGTTGATAGTCTGCAAGGAATTTGGAGGAATATCTATTGTTGCAAAGCATTTCTGGAGGATCCAGTAAACACCACAATCAGTTATTCAGAGTGGCAATGCACAGACATGACGAGGTCAACAAATTCGACCAGAGCAACAAAACAATAATTGGACAATAGTGGGCAGCCAGAGGTTTTCTAGAATGACGAGGCTCATCCAATGACTCCATCAAAGAACATGTTGACCTGGACGCAACATACCGGGACCTGCAATGACGATGAGAAGCAGCAACTGAAAGCAGTGGGAAGGAAATCACACCAATTCGAAACGCTACAGGACAGCAGCGCTTCATAAGAGTCCCATCAGCCTTGAGGATGTCACCGAGAAAGAGGAGCAAACTGCTGCAAACCAACTTCCCAAAACCAACGAACATCCCCACACCATCTGCATACTTTACTGGAACTACACATCTTTACACAAACCTTGAAACCCTGAAACAGTCAGGGCCGCCCCAGCGGGAAAATGAACCCTTGCATCCCACATGACAGCTGAGGATACGAAACGCCATACTCCAGTGGACGTCAGAGCGAACTGAGCCTGCAAGCTACATGTTCATGCTCTTGTCAAAATAACTGCTTGATCATCATCATCCAATTTTCCATCGTTTGACGTTGTGTGCCTTTAGCATTACAAATTTAGATCTGAATATCTCTGAATTTTCTGAGAATTTCTGCCGTTCCAACACTTGGAGAGAGTGAGTTCCAGATTCCAACCACTCGTTGTCTGATAAAGTTTTTTTATGTGCAGCCAGTCAAACCCTTTTACTCTTATCTTAAATCAATGGCTCCTTGGTGATTGATCTCTCCATCAAATGTTTCGTTAAGTGTACACAATCCAGACCGATCATCATTTCCTACGTCTCAATACTGTCTCCTTTCAATCTCCCCTGCTTTCAGAAAAAATCAACGCCAGTCTGCCTAAACTCTTTAATATCTGAAGTTCTTCAATCCAGATAATATATTGGCAAATTACTTTTGCATCGTTTCCACAGCGGTTATATCACTGCTATAATGTGAATTGCAAAATTGTACACAACACTCAAGCGAGAGACGAATGATGACTTGAAATAAATGTGGGGAGACCAGAGATATTGGTCTTTTCCAATAAAGTCATTCCCTCGATACTGTTCTGTGCCCTTTTCATGAACCCAATCCTCCAATGATCTCTGATCCATGCAAATAAAACACTATACGTGAGGATTCAAAACTCAGTCACATTGTCTGATTGCATTAAGTGGTTTAATGGTCCTGATGGTGATATTGGGGCACGTTCACCTAACAAGTGCGATAGCTGCAGCACAGACTTAACGGTTGTCAATGTGAAAGTGAATGTTAATTTTTGCAATGCCCCAGTGACATGGGAGGAGGGACGGAAAGGGGGAATAGTGATTGTTAAAGGGAGAAAAATCTCCGAGATTGGGTGCTGAGATTGGCGGCTTGAAGCATTAAAACCAACACCTGAGTGAGTATTTTCACCTTTAAAATTGATTGTGTCCTTTCTGCGTTTGTTTTGCACAGGTTATGTTGTGTAACATGGAACAAATGCGCATTACTGATACTCAGATTTGAATAAATGTTGCATGACCACAACACAGAGGACGAACCACTATTCTATTACATGTAAAAGCACAAAACAAAAAGCAATGAATGCAATGGCAGAAATAGTCGAGAAACAGCACCACATGAACAACCGGAAATCCCACTGAGATTGGATTGAATCGTCACCTTCGATGTCCCCAGTGGCTGTGGAGATTCCATCACTGAGAATGTTGAAAACTGAATTCGATAGATTTCAATAAAAGATTAAATGTACAGGTGAGAGTTCACAAATATTGTTGAAATATCGGTTTCAATAAACATGAAGTTTCACATCGTAACTTTACCAGTGCCGTGAGACAGGGAAGAAACTGTTGTTGCACACTCACATCACACCGGTTACCAGGTCTGGACTCAGTGAAACTGTGTATGCAGTGATGAAGATCCGATTGGAAATTGGGAGTGGAACAAACGCGTGGATCTCTACTTTATCTGCCAGTGACGAAATCCGTGAGCATGCAGTCCTACTATGAAGGTAGAGAGGCACGTGAAACGCCGAGGCTGGGAGGTCCAAACTCGCCTGGAGCAACTTCTGTTGACATGGCTCAGAGGGCATGGGGTCATGGGAAATGATCCTGAGCTATTTTAAATTGAATTAAAATTATTAGATTAGATTCCCTGCAGGATGCAAACAGGCCCTTAGGACCAACAAGTTAACAACAACCCTCCGATGAACAATCCATCCCAACCCTATGTTTACCCCTGCCTAATGACATTAACACTACGGACAATTTAGCAGGGCCAATTCACGTGATGTGCATATCTTTTAGATTGTGGTGGATACCGGAGTAGACGGAGGAAACACACACACACACACACACACACAGGGAGAACGTGTAAACCCCACACAGACAGACGCCAGAGCATGGAATCGGACCTGGGACCTGGGTGCTATGAGGCAGCTGTGTTAACCAAAGAGCCACCGTGCCACACATTTGCTCACTGACTTGGCGCCCTCAGCCCTTTATAGCAACTATCCCAAAGAATCACCACTCTCTGACTGAAGATATTCCTCCACGTTTCAATTCCAAATTGTTATCGCTTCACTTTGTCTCTGTGCCCTCGGGTTCTCGTGTGCCATAGTGGTTGAAACATCTTTGCCACATTGGCTCTGCACAGGCCTCTCAGCACTCTGTAAATTTCACACAAATTGAGTCATTGACACAGACATCATTGAAACAGACCGCTGTTCCAAACAGTCCATGCTACCATTTACCGAATCTAACGTAGTTCCAACTGCATGTACTTCGCCCATATCTCTCTTAACATGTCCTATTCATGCACTTATCTAAATGTTTTAAATGTGGTAACTTTATCCACATTCCTACTTCCTCTAGAACTTTGCACAGGAAACATACCGTGTAAAGTAAAACAAAGTGAACCTCATGTCGTTTTATAACCTTTGTCCTCTCACCCTTAAAAATACGCCCACTAATCCTGAAATACCCCAAAGAAGGAAAGCACCGTTGCAGTTGAGCTAATGTGTAACCCTCAGGATTTTAAAAACATGCATACAGTAAACGTCAACCTCCTATGCTCCTTTGAAAGAAGTCCCAGCCTGTCCAGCCTCCCCTGACAGCTCAATCCCTTCATTGCGAGCAACATCCTGGTAAATCTCTTCTTAACTCTGTCCAGCTTAATATTCTTCTTTGTCTGACTTGGAAACCAAAACATAGACACAATACTACAGAAGATGCCTCGCCAGCATCCTGTACGACCTCAGGATAACGTCCCAGCTTCAACATTAAAAACTGAGCAACGCATGAAAGCGTTCAAACAGCATTTTTAACGATGATATGCGACACGACTTCCAAAGTCCATTCCGTGATCTATTCACGTGTATATTGTGCAGTACTTGTTATTGTACAAGTGCTGCATCCCTTTATAACTCAAACTGCAGTACCTTACGTTTATCCAAGGTAATTTCTCTTTGCCATCCATTTAATCATATACCCGAATGATAAATGTCTCTTTTAATCTTCTATAACCTCAGATAACCTTCTTCTCTGTCTTCTGTATCACCATGGGGAGTTATAGAGTCCCTCAGCACAGAAACACGTCGTTTGGCACAAACTGGTTCATGCTGATCATAATGCCGGTCCACATTAACTGTATTTCTCTGCACTTGGACGATATCATTCTAATCCTTTGCTATCCATGTATTTGTCCAAACGCCTTTTAAATGTTCTTCATCTACACACAAAGACTTCTGCTGTCATCTCATTAGATGCATGTCGCTCATGTTGGTGTTAACCAGAAACTGATGATCCCTGCCTTCCATATTGTCATCTAAAACATTTACATAAGTCACAAACAAAGGAGCCAGCACTGATACCTGTTGAAAACTGCAGGTCACAAGCCTCCAGTCTGACAAACAACGCTCAAAACCTCACCCTTTCTCTTGTTGTTAATTGAATTTTGTATCCAATTTGCAGGCTCACTGTGAACCACATTTAATCTAACTTTACTCGATCGTCTTCCATGTTGAATCTAGTTAAACGCTTTCCTAAAGCCTAAGTAAGCAAAGATATTTGTTCTTGCCTCATCAATCCTCTTTCCTACTTAATCAAAACCTCACAAATTTGTGAGACCCAGTTTCCACCTCACTAAACCATGCTGATGATCCCCTATATTTTCTGAACTCTGAAAATACTATCTTCCCAAACCACCACTAAAAACTTGCGAACCACCAATTTCAAACTCACAAGCCTGGAGATTCCAGTCTTTTTCCTGTATCCATTCTTCAATAACGTTCATCACTGTCCAGTCATTTGAAATCACACCCACATTTAGAGATGACACAATTATTTCAGCAAGGAGTCCTGCAATTTCCGCGCTTACCTCCCATAATGCTTTGGGATTCAGTACAAACACAGGGTAAACCTCGATGCTAATTGAAACCAGCAACACAGAAAAATATTTACCCCGTGCTGTAATCTGTGAAAATTCGATAGTCAAAACGTTTCCCAAAGGTCACGATTTAAAGGGAAAATTATCAACTTTTTTCCTTATGTCTAACAGAGAATAAAAACTAAAAACTATTTACAACTAGTTTCTCTTAAACACATCTTTTACCTTCCACTCTGCAATAATATTCCGATTCTAAAAAATTCCCAATGATGATTTAAAAATAAATCACGGTTCAAAACCACTCAACCTTTTCAAGTCTCCTTTTGTGGATTTTTCTGTGTAGATTCTCTCCAGGTTTTCCTCGATGTTCTGCCATGCAAACACATTCCCAGGTAGGTACATCTATAGGATTTCTTGAGCTGGAAGTCTCTCTCGCCGTCCTAGCTGTTGAAAATGTCCTGTTTTATACCCCCAAACGTCAGATTATTTCGGTGGCTTTAATATTATTAATATGTGAATTTCACACCTGATTTTGATTTTAGATCTTGATTCATAATTTAAGGTGATGGCAATCCAGCTCTGCTGGCTGTTTCGTTCAAATGTCACATTGTTCCATTTGTCAGAACAGGTTGTGCTTTGTCCTTGCAAGCTTTTGAACTCTTTTCTTTACAACATCTTCATATCAATACACTATTCCAGGGTCTGCAGTTTTATACGCCTTTTACAATTTCTGAGACATCCAGCAATTATTTTCCTGTTATATGAAGTGTTTATCAGTATGTATTTCGATTATTTCTGTAGCCTCCCTAAACCTAACATATCGTTGCTGGACAGATCTCCCAAACTGAACTGTTCCACCTTGCTTGAATCCCTCTAAACACTTTATCTTTGTCTAAACGTCCAAATGTCTTAAAAACTAATGTAACAGTACCAGTTGCTCTAGCAGTTGATTCTATGTGCAAACCATCCTCTGTGTAAAAATGATGTCTTGTCATTCGGTGTAAATCTTACGAGTTTTGGACTCCCATATCCAAGGGAAAACGACCTTTGCTGTTCGCCTTATCGAGAGCACTCTTGATTTTATGAGTCTCTATAAAGTCATCTTCGACCTCCGATGCTGCATTACGACAAATCAAAGCCTACACAGTCTCTTGTCGTTAAATTAAAAATCCAGTCCTGGGAACATGTAGACGCTTTGTTGCATGAGGCCACAAAGAGTGGAATGCAATCCAGCCGCTAGAAACATCACCTAACCTCAATTTTTTTGATGTTTGGTCTAATAGTTTAGGAGAAGGAATCGTCCTCTTCACATATGGAGAGTGAACATTTGGTCTCGCTGACTCCACAGTAATAAATGACGTGAAAAATTCGTTTAATGCCTCTTCCATCTGCTGAGCTCAAAAGCAATGTCAACCTCCTTGAATTTTAAGGTACTATTTCTCGAGTTGTTTTCTTGCCAGATATGTACTTGTAGACCCTCTTTGGATTATCTACAGCCCTGGCAGATTAGATTATTTCATGTCCCCTCTTTCACTTCCTGGTCTGCCCCTTATTGAAGTCCCTACAAGAAATTCACTTGAACTCTGTTGTCTGTATGATGTAGGATACTCTTTCGTTCTGATTATTTCCTCAAAACCTTTATTCAACCATGGTCACGTCTTTTGAGTGTCCAGCCTGACAAATTCAGCTCAGGTTGACAGCATATCTCTCATTGGGAAAATGTTACTCTGTTATTAAAGTTGGAATGACAGAGCATTAGAAGTGCATTACAGAATAAAGTAGATTCAGCACGGTTTTGTGAAGACACAATCAGACCTAACACGTTTACAAGTATTTTCAGATCGTAACAAGCACAATCCGAAAAGGGGAATGCAGTAAATGGAATATATCTGACTTTCTAAAATTATTCAGAACGGTGTTTTATATGATAGCACTTCACAAGCATAGAATCATGAACCCACACAGCTGGGGATATATATTAGTCGAGGATTGCGGAAGGAATTGAGAGGCGAGGTAATGAGGACATTTTCATGACGGTAAATTGTAACTTGCGGATTCCTGGAGACAACAGTATTGGTGCCACAGCTGTTGACAACATGTGCTAATCACCTGTACAACATAAGATAATGTACTGTTGCTCAGTTTGGAGATGACACAAAATAGATGTGGATGCAAGTAATGAGGGTGGCACAGCAACATTTTTGACGGACAGAATCAGCATAAACAAGTGGACAAAAACGTAGCAGCATATAACATGCAAAAAAAAGAGAGGTTTATGTGTTTTGGCAGAAAGCTTAGCAGATGTAAATATTAAGTGGGGAAATACGCTGCACAAAGCATCAGCATACAGAGCACTTCGCTTCCTTGTACATGAAATATGAGAAGCTAGCATCCAGTTTCAGCAGGTAATCGAGAGGTCAATTAATTTGTTTCATTTTATTTAAAGGGAATGGGGACATATGATTTTTTTCAAAATATACATGGTATTAGTCAGATCAGAGCTGGATTAATGTGAACAAATTTAGACGCCCTATTTTAGGAATAGCAGTTCTGGGAAATTTAACACAAATCATCCTGGATATGGGAGGATATTCTCGGCAGATGAGATTGAGAAGATTGCTCCTGTACTCATTGGAGTGTAGAATAATGTAGCAAGACTTTACTGAGATACATTAGATTATGAGGGACATGATAGGATAATTTAGGGGAGAATGATTCTCCTTGGTTGAGAATCGAAGACCAGAGAACATAATCTCAGAGGAAGCAGTAACCTATTTAAGAAAGATGTGGAGGAATTTCCTTCTTTTCGAGCCGACTGAATACGTGAAAGCATTTATTGCAGGAAGCTCTCGGAATTGACTGCTCAGTGTATCCAAGACTGTGAGAAACAGATTTTAATCAGCAAGGTATTCAAAGGCTAGGTGCTATTACAGGAACGTCAATCTGAGGATTATCAGATCAGCTGTAATCTCACTGAATGGTGAGATCAGACTGTACAGGTTGAATTGCCGACTTCTGCTCTTGCATCTTCTTATCTTTCCTTTCTGGACATTCAATTGTTTCTGTTTTTCCTTTATCAATGAATTTACCGGGCATTAGAAGAAGAAGATTTACAGCGCGAAGGCTTAAAACCAAATATCACTGCAGCATCTGATGGTGTTGTCCAGTTGATTGTTGCCTGAATATGATTCGCTTTTCAACATGAAAGGGAAAAGCATCATTCACAGTGTCGAGAAACTGTACACGTGTTGTGCGTGTGGACAGGGTTTCACCAGATATTCTGCCTTGTCAGAAGATAAATACAGTCAGACGAGGGAGAGGCCATTCGTCTGTTTCGAGTGTGGGACAGAATTCACTTGATTCACTATGCTGTTGTAACAACAGCAAGTCCGCATAGCGGAAATGTTTTTTAGATGCCATGAACGTGGGAAGCGGCTTAAAATCTCTGAGAATCTGTTGACCCATCAATATGTTAACACTGATGAGAAACGTCATTTGCTCCCAAAATGGGCCTGGATTAAAGTGGTTAATTGGATTCTGTGTGCACACGCCATCTCACTGTGGGGAGAGGTTGTTCACCTGCACTAGTGTGGGAGGAGATTTGATGTGAAATCCAAACTACTGAAACAACAGCAAGTTCACAAGTGAACAAAGTGACTGGTTTTTACTGTGCTTCATCGTGTCAAAGTCTCAACCAAACGTTTTGGTTTGAATTCCAGCTTACTGTGGATCTGTTCCAAAGGGTTTAACTGTTTCTTAATTGATCGAATGATATCCATTGTGACTTCCTTCCGATGAAGTTAATAAATTCCAGGAGAAACGAAATGTGTTCCATGTTCTTCCTGATCTACAGCAGCTAATACATGCAAAACAAATTCTTCAAACTTCAGAGAAGTGCCTGATTTTCTCCACATTGTCCAGACAGGAATGCGGTGTATGCGTGACTTAATGTAATTGGTTAAATGTAAGTCTCAAATGATGCTAAATAACATGCAGTCAGGTGTGGCATGTTGGCGCAATGATCATCACTGCTTTCTCACAGGCCAGGGCCCTTGTTTCATTTGCAGCCTTGGGAGATAGTGTGTGTGGCGTTTTCACAATCTCTCCATGTCCGTAAGGGTTTCATTCCACGGCGCAAAGATGTGCAGGCTACGTGGATTTATCATTGCTAAATTCTTCAGGGAAGTCTGGGTACGATAGTTAGACTTGGGAAATGCAGGGTTATCGGAAGAAGGTGAGGGATTTTTCTAGGTAGGATGGTGTTTAGAACGTAGATGTGGAACTGGTGGGAAGATTGGTCCGTTTCCATTCTTCAGGGATTCCATGATTCTGTGAGACAAATATCCCACTCTGATTTTATGATTCAATAACAGTAATTGAAATATGTCAGAATGATTGGGATTAAGGCAATGACCTGCGAAATCCATGCAGTGATGAGGTGGGCTTGGGGTGATTAACATTCAAAATTTGCAAGCATTTGTGCTGAACGATTACACCCAGTGGCGAGTGTTACATTGTTGAAAGCACACATGTTCACTTTCAAATAGTGTATTTTCTGAATATTGGAAGAACAAATACTGCACGCTTTGCTCCAAGAATGAAAAGGCTGGGGGACAGTCTGTTCCAAAACAGACACGTGTAACATGTATGGTGAAAACCTGAATTTTGCTAGCTGTTTCGACAACAACTCACATTTAACCAATTACATTAAGTCATTTCCAGGATCCCAGAAGCTAATGGAATTTCATTTTTTGTTTTGCTTTAGCATCTGGAATCTAATCACATCACCTAAATTTAATGCGTCATTGGCGTGTATGTAAAACCAGCATTTTGAAAACTCGAGTGAGAGCTACTGCTGGAGAGCTAACACTTTCCTCTCTAAGGAATTAGAAGTCACTCTCTACCAAAAGGTACTTTTTTCTGCAAAGCATACTTTTTAAAAATGAAAGAAGTTGAAACAATTGAGATGAACAGTTATAAGTTGAAGACAGTGGAGCACATGCAAACTGGGTGGACTAGAGATGACGTTGATATGATGTTAAACAACTGTGTTATTGAAACAGCATGTTAATACGATTGTGTTCAGTTAAAGGAAAGAATGTTTAGTTTGTTATTGTTTAGTCGTCGCAATAGAGTCAAATAAAATGTTGTTTTTCTTTATGTAATGGAAATTAGAAATTCTTTGTCAATCACTCATGTTTGAATAGATTAGAAGGTAAGGAGAGGTTTTCCGAGTGTTTGCTTTTACTTAACGAGGGGTTCGACGTCCTCATTGCAATAAGGGTTTCCTTTGATTCCTATTGACTCCAGTTTTGCAAAAGCTCTTCAATGTCTTAGTCATTCAGACACAGCCTTAATGTCAAGGGCAGTCAGTCTCACCTTGCCTTTTGATTGCAGTATTTTATCCATGTTGGTTCAATACTGCAATGAGGACAAATGCTAAGTGCCTCTGATGGAACATACAGCATTCGAGAGCTGCTTATTGTTGACTGAGTACAGCCTCAATGCACAGTTATTATTCCCTTGCATCATGTTGCTGATGGTTAAGCGTTGATTGACTGGAGTAAAGGTTGGATTTGTCCTGATTTTGTAGACTCGACACAACTGGACATTTCTTTAAAAATCTGTATCAGCATGAATGTCGTGGTTACACTTCGCTGTTGTGAACGCGGGAGTAGGGCATTGTGTATGATGACCATCAATCATTGTATCAAAGGGAAACACAGGCTTGAAGGCCGAAATGAACGCCCGCTATTCCGAAATATCAATACTGTGGATCTTCGGGGGAGGGAGAATTGATATAGAATCTTCCAGATTCCACCTCATTTCATACTTCTGCCTGGAGATTATTGACAATGTTTCAGACTTATCTTGTATAGGCATTGTGCTGGACGCCACCGTCTGCCCCATGCCAGAGACAGTCTTTGAGAAGAGTAGTTTATTTCCAGTCTGGCTTGTTATGAGTGAGGACAGTGTGAACTTTCTCCAAAACCTGTCTGCCTGAACACCTGTGACCGCACACATGTGCACTCAATTCTCACAACTGGGAGGAAGATCAGATACGAATCCAATCCATCTCATTTGAATGTTCTTGGAACTGGATGGGTTGAATTTGATTCATGTAACATTTGACCATTCTAATTCTGTGAGTGAGTCACTTATTTGTGTCAGGACATGATTATAAATGGTCAAATTTAAAGTGCCCCCGGTCAGTCAACATTAAGCCACATCTACAAACGTGCCTCTCATTCACTCCTTTTCGCACTTTGAACCAGCAACTGAGGCATTAGTGAGCAGAACAGTCTTTAAGCTCACTTCGAATAGGATGACACTGCCAATGGAATGAAAAGCCAAATTTCAGCTCAAAACACAAATTTTCAATGGAGCATTATACAACAAGGGTGTCAAACTTAGGACCTGAGACGAAAACTCTCTTATTCTCCTGACACTGGCAAGAGGACAACACAGACAAGGTACAATTACATCTCTTATCAAGGCCAGGTTATCTTTTAAAAACCATGCACTGAATTTAATTCAGAGGCATCAGAGGCCAAAGGCATAAATGTATCTTCATCAAAAGGTCAGTGGAATCTTTGAGATATATGATAAGGAAACAGTAAAGATTGAGGAACTTTGAGCCCTTCGATGCCATTCCAACATTTAAAGAAATCATGGCTGATCGGAGGCCAAAATCCATTTCCTGCCTTTGGCCCATGTCCCTTAAAAGTTCAGCTGAAAAAGATAAAATCTCAGGTTTAATGTGAACAACTCGTGCTGTTTCCGCTGCCACTTGTAAAAGGGAGTTCTAAACATCTGACGAATTATGTGGGTGAAAGTGCTTCTGAGCATGCACCTTGCATGCCCTGGTCTTAATTTTAGATTATGAACCGTGTCAACTCAGAAATATCTTTGTGAACAGCCGAAGATGCTGTCTAAACGCAAAAGACACTCTGAGCTTGAAAAAGATGGAGGATTCCAAAAACTTGGTGTCAGCGATTTCCAGCTTCAGACTGCATTTCGTGTAATAGCAGTTGTCCTCGATTAGGGTTCCACTTCCAAAGTATAGGCTGGGACTTGTATTGTCGAAAGGTGGGGGCAGTCTTATCCCAGCAATTGCATACCCATCTATGTCACCAGACATCAGCCCTGTGTGTGGATACATGCAAAATAATTCTGCCGTTTGTCTGCCGTTGTCTTCCTTTTAATTACAGTGTCATTTGTGTCTCTCTTTAGAAACACGGACAGACCAAACCGAATGCAATCTATCCCTATGTAACGACACCGTGGTAAACCTTTCTGCGAACTAAACCAAACGCACAGAAAATCTCACCACGTCTCATAATCTGTTCATGTATCTGTGACAAAGAGCGACCCAAATTCCACAATTTAACAATAGTATATCAATTTTATTCTGTAACTCTAAAACTGAACATTAACATCAAATATTGAATACTCTAAGTCTCCTTCGATTGGGTTTTAATAAATCGGGGCATAATTTAAACTGACTGGTTAAATTGGAACTGATGTAAAATAGTCGTTCTGGATTGTTATTAGACAGAGGGATAACTGTTGGTGATCGACACTGAGGGATGTCACACCACAGACTTTTTGTGAAGGAGAGTCGTTACTGGAAAGCTGACGGATTTAAACCCACACTGGTGGCGTCCTAAGGAAATCTATCCCTATGTAACGACACCGTGGTAAAACTTTCTGCGAACTAAACCAAACGCACAGAACATCTCACCTCGTCTCATAATCTGTTCATGTATCTGTGACAAAAAGCGACCCAAATTCCACAATTTAACAATAGTATATCAATTTTATTCTGTAACTCGAAAACTGAACATTAACATCAAATATTGAATACTCTCAGTCTCCTTCGATTGGGTTTTAATAAATCGGGACATAATTTAAACTGACTGGTTAAATTGGAACTGAGGTAAAATAGTCGTTCTGGATTGTTATTAGACAGAGGGATAACTGTTGGTGATCGACACTGAGGGGTGTCACACCACAGACGTTTTGTGAAGGAGAGTCGTTACTGGAAAGCTGACGGATTTAAACCCACACTGGTGGCGTCCTAATGAAAACTGTCAAACGGTTCTGAGAAAGTGTTTCGTTTTCAGAAACATCTTTAAGGTGGATATTAGAGAGTGCTTTTTCCAACAATCAATAACATTCATTGCTAACGATTAAAGGAGCTGTTTTTGCTCCATTGAAACGTTCAAGACATGGAATAACTATTTAGATGAGCATTTAAAACGCGATAGAACACACAAGGTCAATTGTTAGAAACTGGCTTCAGAAGTACGATGTTAGATGACTGTCTTGGATATAATGGACCGAGAGGACAGTCCCATTGCTGTTAAAACTTAGTGATTCCCCATCATTTTGCAGCTGAACAAAAAGTCAACAGCCGTGTTAAGAAGTAAAATTGCAAGCATTGCGTGTGCCTTCGCTTCTGCTGTGATTCTTGAGAATCAGCACACTCACTGCTAGTTCTTGGGTTTGATTCCCAGACAGGAATGCGGATTTAGCATTCTTCTAAAAACTGTGAACATGAACATGAATTCCTGACATTAAGAACAGCAAAGGGAGCAGCACTGCAAGTCTCAGTGAGCGTTTTACTTCGGTGAGTAAACTAAATGGGAGGAAGCGGTGGTATCCATTGTCTTGGCCTTCTCAGACTCAGTACTGCAACAAAAAAAAAACACCTCATGTAAACATACACGTTCGTTGAAGATTTACCTTCTTGCATGCAGAAAGTTTGGTTCTCGACTTGGACAGCCTAGGAACAGAGTGCCTCATATCAGAATGGGATTCACACATTTAAGACAGGCATGAGAAAAAATTTCAGAGCAAATTACTGCAGATGCTGGAATCTGTACCAAAAATAATTTAAAATAAAATCTGGAAATCTCAGCTAATCAAGAAGCCATGCAGAGATAGGAAGTCAATGTATCCAGTTTCCGAGCTGATGGGAAGGGTGGAGGTGGCAGTATTTATGCAATAGTTGGGAGAGAGGATGGCCTGCTGTGTGAGAAAGGATATTACTCGTTCGGGTTAAGCGATTGGCAACTGAGTAAAGCAGAACGATGGTGTGATTATGTACCCACTCCAACTCCTTCACTTTCTTTTAGGTTTACCTGGTACAGTCTCTCTCACCATGACATCGCCCTTCCCCGACTGCAATGGGACTGTTCTTTCCAATCTGGCAAGTATACACACTATTGCACTGTCATTCTCGCGTACCAGCCGAATTCGGTTCAGCATGTGCTGTCGGGTCTGGCTCATTAAGTATATCTGAGGCTAAGAGAGACACGGATTTAATCAAAAAAGTTATGAAGAGTTTTGAAGAAGGCCAGTTGTGCAGTTCAGAATTATCCAATCAGACATGAGCTCATTGAATGGCAGAACTGACTCGGATTGAATGGCCTCTTTCTGCTACTACAATTAATTCTGTTTGTATGAATCTGCAAAGATGATCTGGGTAAAAATTGCCAAGTTAAAAGGGTGTAGAAGTACATGATGTTGTGAAACATTCAGAATCACTTCCCGACATGTTACAGACACAAATCAGCAGGTTTTGCCTTTCGTATATTTGGCTCAAAACAAGAACAGACGAGAGAACAAGAATGTGGTAGGCTGATGGTGGTTTGTGAGAAGCGACCGTGGGCTAAGTGGAGCGTGGATGAATGTGAACCTTGAAGGCCAGTTATCCTGTTACTCTGGTATACTGACCACACCAGATCAATCACCCAATAGACACTTCTTTGTGTATTGACCTTTGCACGTCTCACGTCGGTTCAGTACCCGAGTGGATCCACACACTTTTAACTTGGCAAACTTTACACAGATCATCTTTGCAGATTCATACAAACAGAATTAATTTTAGTAGCAGAAAGAGGCCATTCAACCCCAGTCTGTTTCGCCATTCAATGAGCTCATGTCTGATTGGATAATTCTGAACTGCACAACTGGCCTTCTTTTTTTTTATTAGAATCTAATCAGAATGTAAGCTGCAAAGGTGAGGTTGGAGATCAGAGCCTGATATTCCAATAATCGCTGCTATTACATGGCAACGGAAGTTGTTCCACATGAGGCTCAAACTCTCACCCTGATGTTACAATGCTCCCTGCTCCACAACAATAGAAGTTTCTCCAGGTGAGGGTGGAGCTCCCAGCGTCGGCATTTCACGCGCCTCTGTGTCATCGGAGAAGGACCTCTCCCTCATCAATTACATCACTGGTGCCATATCCGCGTGGTCTTCCCCGTTCCATTTACAGTTTGATTTTTGGGGCTGCACCACTCAGTTTCTCTGATTCTGGGTCTGTGGACTGGGATTACATGATATTCCGAAGCTGTGGTTACTTGCACTTTTGAGCAAATTTGTGATATAACCGATGTGAAACTACATTCGTATTGGGAAATATATTTCAACAATGCCCTGCAGTATTCAAGAAATCCTTGAAGATTTGTAGAAATCTATCGAACTTAGCCTTCAACAAACTCTAACTTAAACATTCAGTCCACTCGGAGTACCCACATCTCAGTCACTATTTGGCAACTATTTCTGTTGTGCCTGTTGCTGACATATACTGGTGCCTAGGGTGAGAGGAATGGAGGTTTTTATTACACTTACAAACCAATCATCCTCTTTGTTCTGAAGCCGAGTCGACGTTTGAATTCCTGACCGACAGGATCCTTCAATTTAGGTCCTCGGGAACATCACAGTGAATGTCCAACATCATCACAGAAGCAGAAGCTGAAATATTCCCTCAAGCTGCCCTTGAGCACATTTCCAATTCCATAACTCACTGATCCAATCAATGTGGCTCGTGGCAATGGCAGGGAAATAAAATGAATTGACAAGTCGCAGCTTTGATGATCTTTAGAAACTCTTTGGGAAGTGGTATCAGAGAAAAATGAAGAGTAATCTCTTCGACTGAGCAGAGTTATCGAGGTACATTCCCCTTCTTTAATATGATGAAAGATTGTCTCCGATATTCTCGAGGACATAAGTTGATCCGAGGCATTGAAAGGATTCCCATGACAGATACTCTGCTTTCGTTGCTGCCGCTGTTCTGAAAAATGATTTCTTGATTCCCTAGCCAGGAAACGAACCCGGCCATAGAGGTGAAAGTGTTGAATCCGGACCAATAGCTCATAAAGAATGATTTCAAGAGTAGAGCGCACGGGTGAACTGACAACCCTCAAGCCCCTTGTAAGCAGTCTTGTCAAAAACAGCCGACTGATTACCCTCATACCATTTTCCATCACTTGGCCTTGTATGGCTCAACATGATAAAATCACATCGAAATACCTCTGAATGTTATGTGGGTTTTTGCTTTTCCGAAATTTAGAGACAGTGGGCTCCAGATTCGAACACCCACTGGCTGATTAGGTTTTACTGCATATCTCGTTAACTCTGTCTCTTACCTTAAATCTATGTCCCGCGGTTATTGGTGAAGCAGAAACGTTTCTTTCAGTCTATCCAACCCATAGCCCTCATAATTTTGCATCTCAGTCATGTCTTTTCAAAATCTGTCAGAATAATAATCTCAGTCTGTCCAATCTCTCTTCATAACTCAAACTCTTCAAACAGCCAATATCCAGCTGAATCTCTTCTGCACATTTTCCAGTGCTATGATCTACCTGCTGTAATTTGAATTGCAGAATTGCATACAATACTCTGACCAGAGCGGAATGAAGAAATGGAATAAATGACGTAGAAAGCCACATAAACTATTCTTTTGCAACAAATTCTCTATTGCTCAATACTGAGTTGTGTCATTTTCCTGAGCCTGATGCTCCAATAATTTCTGGTCTGTGTGAGTAAAAGCTGCTATATGAGGATTAATCACAAAACTGCGGCATCTGAGTGGATCGACTGGTTTAAAGATCGCGACGCTGGGTTCTGGGCATGTTCTCCCAGCAACAGTACCACAGCACCACAGACTGCACGTTGTCAATGTGAGTGTTAGATTGTGCAGTGCTTCAGTGAAGTTGCAGGCGGAGCACAAAGGTTGATTAGTGATTATGAGAGGGAGAGAAATCCCCAAGAAAGGGTATGTTTGAATCCTGATACATTAAACGCTGAGATGGGAGAAAGCGGGTGTTTGAAGGCAGAAAATCATCATCTTGAGGAGTAGTTTTAAGTAATATGTGTCTGATTCCTACCCCTGCTTGCTAAGCTGGCATAAAACCGGAAAGCTTTCCTTTGCTATAACTCAGATTGGGACTGAACCTGCGGCGGCCACAAGGCAAAACATGGTCCCGGAGCCACATGTAAAAGCACGATGCAAAAAGCAATAAGGAGAGTTTCAGAGGATATGTCAGGAACAGCACCACAGGCACAAGAAAAATAATTGCCAACCAGTAACTGAGATGGGGTTACTCATAGTGGGTTGAATCTTTAACTCAGAGTTTGTTGAAAACTGCAAAACTTCAAAAGGTTAGGGATACTGCAGGGTATTGTTGAAATGTATTTGCCAATAAAAATGTAGTTTCACATCAGTTCTTTCATGAATTTGCTCACAAAAGCAAGGAACCACTGTTGCGTAATATCATGTTATCCCAGTTCACAGGTCCAGAACTCGAGAAACTGAGTGGTGCAGCTATGAAGTTCATACTGGAAATTGGGATTTAGGGAAGAGCACGCGGATATAGCTCCAGTAATGCAATCGATGACCGCGAGGTCCTCAGACGGTACAGAGACGCGTGAAATATCGAGGCTGGGATCTCCAACTTCACCTGGATCAACATCTAATGTTGTCGAGCAGGGAGCATTGGGACATCAGTCTGGGAATTTGAAGCTCAGGTGGAGAAGTTCCTTTTCACATGGAGCAGCACGGAGTATTGGAAGATCAGGCTGGGTTCTCCAACCTCACCTGCAACAGTTTCTAATGACATTGAGAAGGGAGGATTGGGACCGCAGACTGTGAGCTCCAACCTCACCGTGTTCAGCTCATATTTACATGGAGCACGGGGCATTTAGACATCAGGCTGGTGGCTCCAAACTCACCTACAGTAAATTCGATTGCCATGGAGCAGGGAACATTTGGATAGCAGACATCCCCACACCCGGCAAGGAGATCAGTTTCGATTCCAGCGTCAGGTGTCTGCATCGATGGGGTTTTAACATGCCGGGTATCGAATCCGGGTCGAGGTCGTTAAAGCGCCAAATCCGAACCAATAGACCAACAAGGATGCCTTCAGTACGCGAAGTACCCCTGGGTTGACAGCCCTGAAGCTCCACTATGTGATTTTACCAGAAACAACGGCTTGACGATCCTCATCCCATTTTCCATCACTTGGCTTTTTGTGCCTTTGTATCACAAATTCGCATCTGAAAACTTCTGCAGGTTATGTGTGTTCCTGCCTATGCGAACCCTGACAGTGCGTTCCAGATTCAAACACCCACTCATTGATAAACGTCTTCTGTATATCTACTGCATGTCAGGATCAAAAAAATCCAAGGACTTTGACCGGGAATTGAAGTCGGCCCGCGGCGCTGTAATTGCCGAATCACAAACAATGCATCACCAGGGATGACTACAGACATCATTGCATCGTTGCTCATTGACACAGTCTTTGGCTTTATTTCACTATAGTTTCGTTTCTCCTCCAAAATGATTGAGTTATCGAAGTTTAACAGCACAGAACCATGCACATCATCCCAGTTTTCGAACCCTGGCCTGTAACCTTATATGGTCTGATGTTCCAAATTTTCATCTCAATGATATTTTCTCTCTAACGTTTTAATCTAAACGACAGAAGGAATGGAGTGAAGATTGAGATCGTCAAATTGTGCTAACGCCCCCTTGAGGAATTGAACTCGTTTTTACCCACAGAGCGAAACATGAAGATACTTTCTCCCTGACCGTGACAGATGTCCGACCCAAAAAAATTCGGATTTCACCCACTTGTCTGATATTATCCCATGTCAGACTTCAACACGAGAGCCTGTTTATAACAGTGAAAGGAAGCAACTGGGCACTCCCCTGTCCGTGTATCTCCCCCAATCATTCCCAGTCACGCTGCAGTTTATGCTGCCTCTCCTAGCTCCGCCTGCGTCACTGGGACATTGCTTACGTCATCTGCTTAGTGATCTTCTGAATGGTCTTCCTCAAATTGCTGGAAAGACAAACTGGAATAGGGCATTTCAACCGCATTTTTAGTTACAAGGTCACTGTTCCAAGGGCTACAGTGCCAGTGCATTACCATGTGAGAGAGTAGGTGTCATTCGAATCTGCAAGCTAATGGATGAATTGGTAGCCTGTGTATCATAAAGAAATTCAGTGTAACAAAACCCAGACAGAGCCGAAGGGATTATGTGCAGAAAGATGGGGGGATGTAATGCTAAACCGCACAGCGTCCAGGGTGATATAAACAGAGATCTTCCATGGTAGTCGTTCATTAGGATTCAGGACTTTCAATGTCATGGCCTGCTAGTTGTTACTATTCATAGTAATCAATAGGAAATACTGACTGATCTTTAGAAGCAGAATGACGCGGTGAAACAATCAGAATCACTTCCCTGCATGTTGCAGACCCACAACAGCAATGTCAACTTCTATTGCCTGACGTGAATTCGTCTTAAAACAAGAACAGAGGAGACCACAGGAATAGGGAATGCTGATGGTGATTTGCGAGAAGTGACTGTGAGATTACTGGAGCCACGATCAATGTGTGCCCTGAAGGCCACTTTTCCTGTGTACCCTGGTATACTGACCATTTCGAGCATTGACTCTCCTTTGTGCATTGCCCTTTGCACGTCTCAAATCGGTACATTGCCCCAAGAGGATACATACATTTTTAACTTAGCAAACACTACTCAGGTCATTTTTCAGATTCATATTTAATAGAAATAATTTGAGGAGAAGGAAGAGATCATTCAGCCCTATTCTGTTCCACCATTTAATGAGTTCATGTCTGATCTGATATCCCGAACTGCACAACTTGCCTTTCTTCACAACCATTTACACCTTTACTGATTATAACTGTGTCGCTATTAGCCTTGAATATACTTAATCAGCCAGACACGACAGCCCCTGATGCACAGAATTCCACCGGAATGTGGGATTAACAGAGCCATAGTGTGCCTAATTGCCAGACTGGAATTAACAGACAATGCCACTGGACTGGGGAGGGCAGATGTCATGGTGAGAGAGATGTAATAGGTAAAGCTAAAACAAAGAGAAGGAGGAGGAGTAGTTTCACCATCACACCATTGTTCTGCCAGTTCCAGACTACCATTTCCTCTCCCCACAATTGCATAAGTATTGCCAGCTCCACAATTCACTTCAGCTCCAATGAAGAGACATCCAAACGGCTAAAGTGTATGTTTTAATTGGGCGGTTTTTTTGTTGTTGTTGTAGTACTATGTCTGATCCGGCCAAGGCAGTGGATCACCACCTCTGCCCAGTTACATTCATCTCTGCAGTAAAACTCTCACTGATTCTGGCATAGCTGTGCCATTTGCTGTTTTTAATGTCAGGAATTCCTTTTTTTTCAGAATATTTCCAAGAATTAAAAATCCCCATTCCTGACTCTTAAGAAAACCCAGTAACAGCAGTGAGAGTCCCGATTCCCAACAACCAGAGGACCAGAGAAGGTGCACGCAATGCTTGCAACTTTACTTCTTGACACTGATTTTGACTTTTTGTTCAGTTGCAACATTACAGCGATTCACTAAGTTTTAACAGCAATGGGACAGTCTCTTCAGCCCATTATATCAAAGACAGTTAACAAAAATCGCACTTCCATACCCGGATTCCAGCATTTGACCTTTTCTGTTCTAACGCGTGTTATGTGCTCATCTAAGTAGTTATCCCATGCCTTGACGGATTCGATGGAAAATGAGCAGTTATGTAACCAAAAACAGGAAGCGTTATTGTTTGCTGAAGCATGACCTCCATATTCTCCTCCTTGATGACGTTTCTGAAAGTCAATCTTTTTCTGAAAGCCGTTTCCCAGTTTTCCTCATGATGCCACGAGTGTGGGTTTTAAATCTGTGACTTTACCAGTAAAGACTCTCCAATGCAAATCCTCTGCTCATCTGTGGTGTGATGTTTCTCAGGGTTGATCCCCAACAGTGGTCTCTAGCTCTCTCTCTTTCTCTGATAACAGTCCAGAGCGAGTTTTTTCACAGCAGTTCCAATTTAACCAATCAGTTTAAATTAAGCCCCAAAACACTAAAAGAGAATGCAATGAGGCTTGGAGTTGTAAATAGTTGTTGTTTATTTTTCATTTTTATGGTTATAGAATGAAATTGAATTTTTTTGTTAAATAGTGGAATGTAGGTAGTTCTTTATCTCTCATACTTTAACAGATTTCGAGACGAAGCGATGTTCTTTGTGTGTTTGGTTTAGTTAACATCTAGGTTTGCTGTGGTGTCGTTACGTAGAGAAAGAGCTGGCCGTGTTTCTAAAGAGAGAGACAAGTGAAACTGCAGTTGAAACGAAGGAAATGGCAGACAGACTTCAGAATTACCTTGCATATATCCACACAAAGATTTGTTTCCTCGTGATATAGATGTGTTTGCATTGGCTGGTGTCAGACTATCCCTGTCTGTGCACAATGAAAGTCCCAGCCTTTATTGTGGAAGGGTAACCTTGATCTAGGACATTTGCTATTTCAGGAACTGCAGTCTGAAGCTGAAACTTGATGGCATGCAGTTTTCTGAATCCTACAGTTTCTTTCTGTTATACACCTTCGACTCTGTGTTGCATTTAGTCAGCACGTTCGTCTATTCACAAAATATTTATGGGTTCATGTGTCATATGATGTAAAAATCACAGCCAGACCATTCAAAGTGCATGGTCAGAAGCACGTCCGCTTAAAGAGTTTGTCCGATGTTTTGAACTCTTTTGTCCAACTGTCAGCAGATACAGCACGATTTGTTCATTTTAAATCTACGATTTCTCTGTTCTTCAGCTGAAGTTTTGAGGAATATGGGCCAAAGGAAGGAAAATGGATTTAGACCTCAGATCATCATGGTTTCGTTAAATTTTGGAACAGTCTCAAGGGGTTGAATGGTCTTCTCCTGCTCCAACGTTCCCATAATTTTTACTGTTTCCTTACCATACATCTCATTGATTCCATTAACTTTTTGAGGAGGAAGCATTGATTTCGTTGGCCTCTGATGGTCAAGGTTTTCCAGTGCATGGCTTTTAAGCATTTACCTGGCCTTGATAAGAGACGTGATGCAGCTTGTCTGTGTTGTCCAATTACCACTCTTAATAGTCTAAGAGATTTTTAATCTCACGTAGTGACTTTGACAACCTCATTGAATGATATTCCTCTGAAAATTTGTTTTTTGAGCTGAATGTCGGCTTTTCATTCCACTGGCAGCGTGATAACATTCATAGTGAGTGTATCTCGTGTTTAGATTATTAATGTCTCAGTTGCTGCTTAAGAGAGAAAACTAGGAATGAATGTGAGACACGTGTGTTGATGTGCTTCAAGTTCACTGAGCGGGGGCACTTTAAAATTGACAGTTTCTACTCATGCCCTGAGACCAATTAGTGACACAATCACATAATTAGAGTGGCCAATTATTACGGGCTTCAAAAGCAACACAGCCATATCAAAGAACACTCACATGAGAAGGACTGGATTCATCTCTGCTCTCCCACACGATTGTGATTAAAAAGTGCACTCTTGTGCGGTCACAGGTACTTAGGCAAGAAAACAGACAAAATCAGGATTTCATGGAATGATGGAGATCTGTCCACTGTTTCCAGAGAGCAACTCACTAGATCGCCCAGGTGCTGACAATACTAACATTGATTCTCTGGAGGAAGAGAACCGAATGCCAATTAGGACTTCGTGAAAAATCAAAGCGTTATCCTGAAAATCAAAGTGTATTCACAGACAGCTTTCATTACTGTAAGACCAAAGAGGAGAAAGGCGAGAATGGTAATGATGGAGCCCATCTGAAAATAATATAAATTTACTCCAACCACACCGTCAGTAATATCCAAGAACCTTACACTAACTGTAAGAACGAGGCCCTGGAGAAAGCTGAAAAATTATTTATATTTGAGTCAATTCACTGTTGAATTAGGCTGGTGTTTGCCAACATCAAAGAATCGCAAAACTTGTTTCAGGGGAAACATCCAATATTAGAAGCAAGTGAATTCATGGCTGTGTAACTGACTTACGTTCTTTCCAGAGTCTGTTCATTGGAACGCCTACTCTGCGATTATGTACCGGTGTTTTCTTTTTCCAGTAGGGAGGAACGGTGGTTTGCACTGCTACCTCATAGCGCCAAGGATGTGGATTCAACCCCAGCGTTTGGTGACAATCTGTGTGGAATGTTCAAATTGTCCCCTTGTGTGTGCGCGTTTGCTCCCAGCGTTCAAAGGTGTGCTATTGAAGTGGATGACCACAGTGTTCAGCGATATGTGGACTAGCCATGGCAAACACAGAGATTCAGGGAAGAGGATTGACTGTAGTATCGATGTTGTGCAGAGAGTTGTTGTGGACATGTTCAGGCAAATGTCTTGTTTCCACACGTAGAAATTCTGTAATGTGGACGTATGTAATCTTTTCACAAGAACACATTGTAAGGTAACATTCAGTTCCTGATAAATCGATTGGGTTTTTCAGATCTCAGTACGGTGTCTGATTTAAGTTTCCAATCAGCAAATATTGTCTTTCTAATCCATTTGAAAAAATCTATTTACAAAATTCAGCTCTGTACGTGTGGAATAGGAATTGTGGTCTGGCAAATCTAGCTACTGTTAAAGATTTTTTTTTCCGTTCTGTTCACCTCAAAGTTATAAATCTGTGCCCCACATTTTTCCACCTCATTCGCCAAAATCAAAGTTCTGCTTTGCATAATTTTTTTCTGACGCATTTTCCTTTAAATAAAGGGTTTCTAGAGGCAGCAATGCGTTTGATAATTCAATTTAGTCACTGATACTCTCAATTAATTGGTCACATCATGGTTGAACAACCAGACTGAACATCAGACATAAGCGCCATGTTCATGACTGACTGTGTGGAGATCCAATGAATAAGTTTGAATGACTGAATTGTGAAGGCAAAGAGGGAGGCCATTCAAACCTTTGTGTCAGTACAGTTCTCCGAATATGCTTTCTGACTTTGTGCCATTTCTGTGACGTATTCTTGTTTTCCTGTACTTTGTTTCCAATCCAAAAAAGTCATCGGATGCCCTTGACTGAACCAACCCAAACCACACATCCACAAAAAGCATTCCATATCTAACAACTCGCCCAGTGAAGTGTATTTCTCACATCACATTTTCTTCTTTTGTAGTTTATTTGAGATCTCCACTCTTCTTTTCAAAGATTTTCCAATTGGGAAAAACGTTTCTCACTCTCGATTGTGTATGGAACCGTCATGATTTTGAAAACATATTTTAAGCTTCTTGACCGCCTTCTCCAATTTAACGTCATGGCTGAAATATCTCAGTGGTGGACCCTTTCGTGTCAATGTGGTTCCTTCAAACCTGCCAGTGTTCTCTTGGTTCGTGTTCTCAGATATACACAATTACAGCTGGAATCAGTCTCGTGAGCCATGTTGGTTTCTGATTGCCTTCATGTTGAGTAATTAACTCCAATAAATACTGAGATAAGTTAAGGCAGTGTGTTCAAACCTGTCCACCATCCCTCTACCTTGTAACTCTCTGAGGTCTAGTCGAGACCATTCAAACGGCACCTATTTCAAACGAAATGCAGCTGACTCTCAGTCAGAGCAAACACAAAAGCATCTTATTTGTACTTTTAGGCAGACGTTAATTTTTCAGAGTCCCCTGCTGTTAGCAAGCCTTCGGCTCCAGTCCGTCTGGATCCAGCCACCAGATCTTGTCTCCCTCGTTTCTATTTTAAAGCTCAGCCACTTCACACAACACAGTGTCTGCATTTTGAACAGGTGATTAAAAGTGGCGCCGGTCCAAAACGAGTAGTGGGTGGGGAGTGTAATCCACCAACCACTCACTGTAGGAGGGTGGGCCTGGTGATACTGTATACCAGTTATGGAGAAGCTTCATTCATGTCCTCATTCAGAACAACTAGACTAGAAGGGTGCTACTCATTTCAAAGACTGTCTCTGTCATAGGGCAGACGGGGAAGTCCAGCACAACCCGAGCAAAAGGTAAGGCTGAAGCACTGCCAGCAATCTTCAGGCAAAAGTGCGAAATGACGTAGACCTGGACGCTTCTACATCAGTCGTCTCCGAAATTCCCCAGCATTGATATATTGGAATCACAGGCGGCCATTTGTCTCTTCAAGACTGCCTTTGCATTCAATATAATGATTTATGATTTATGGTCACCATACTTCGTGCCCTGCTCTCGCCTTCACATCAGTGAAGCCGGGCATGTGTAACCATGAAAATTAGATTGATGCTGGTTTAAAATAAAAACGGCCCGGTTTTGTCGACTCCACAAAAGCATAACAAATCCAAACCCATCCATGACCGTACACCTGTTAATCATTGCTCAATCATCAGCAAAGTGTTGCAAATGAATAATAACTGCGCTTTCAGCCTGTTCTCACTCAACAGGAAGTAGCTCTCTGACGCTGTGCATTCCATCAGAGGCGCTCAGCTTTTTCCCTCGTTGCAGAGTTAGTCCAACAAGGACAAATACTGCACTCAAGAGGCAAGGTGAAACGAATTGCCCTTGACTTTCAGGCTGCATCTATCTGGCTAAGGCACTGAAGAGCATGAGCAAAACTGGGGTAGTCAATTGGAATGAAAAGAAATTTTTGTCACAATGAGGAAGTCGAAGATTTCGTTATTTAAAAATAAACACTCAGAAAACCAAGACTCAGTTCTAATTTCTATTCTTTAAAGAAAGACAACATTTTACCTAACTCTAATTGCGAAAACTAAACAAAACAATGAACGAATCAAACATTTTTTCTTTAAATCATCACAACCCTATTAACATGTTATTTCAAGAGTACAGTTATTAAACATTACATCAGCTTAATTTCAAGTCCACGCAGTTTACATTTTCTCCGCTATCTTCAGTCTTCTGTCTGCTCATCTCACTTGTTCCAACTTCGTTCGTTTTTACAGGGAGTAGTTTATTTCAGAAAAAAAATGTACCTTCTGATCAAGAGTTGCCTGCCAATTTCTTTGACAGGACGATGTTTAATGAGCAGATAATTGTTCAGTAGTGGCGCTCACTCAAGTTTTCAGAATGCCGGTTTTATATACATTCCAATGTCACATGAAATTCGTATAATTTGGTTGGTTTACAAGTGCCAACTCAAAAAAAAAGAAATTCCTTTGGCTACTGGAATCCAGGGCATAATTTAATGCAATTGTTTAAATGTGAGTTGTCGAAACAGCAAACAAAACTCAGGATTTAAAAGCCAAGTGTTACATGTGTCTATCTTTGAACAGCCTGTTACTCAGTCTTAAGAATGTAGTAGTATACGTCAGAGGGAAATCAGGAGGGCAAAACGGGGACATGTGATAGCTTTGGTAAATAGAATAAAGGAGAATCCAAAGTGTTTTAACAAATATATTAAGGACAAAAGGGTAACTAGGGAGAGAATAGGGCCCCTCAAGTTCCGCAGGCGGCCTTTGTGTGGAGCCACATAAAATGGGGGAGATAATAAATGAATATTTTGCATCAGTATTTACTGTGGAAAAGGATATGGAAGATATAGACTGGAGGGGAATAGATAGTGACATCTTGCAAAATGTCCAGATTACAGAAGAGGAAGTGCTGGATGTCTTGGAATTGTTAAACTTGGATAAATCCCCAGGACCTGATCAGGTGTACCCGAGAACTCTGTGGGAAGCTAGAGGAGTGATTGCTGGGCGTCTTGCTGAGATATTTGCATTGTCGACAGTCACAGGTGAGGTGCCGGAAGATTGGAAGTTGGCAAACGTGGTGACACTGTTTGAGAAGGGCGGTAAACACAAGCCAGGGAACTATAGACCAGTGAGCCTGACCTCGGTGGTGGACAAGTTGTTGGAGCGAATCCTGAGGGACAGAATGTACATGTATTTGGAAAGGCAACGACTGATTCGGGATAGTCAACATGGCTTTGTGCGTGGGAAATCATGTCTCACAAACTTGATTGAGTTTTTTGAAGAAGTAACAAAGAAGATTGATGAGGGCAGAGCAGTAGATGTGATCTATATGGA